>NW_009646610.1:32081-33587 GCF_000708025.1 Charadrius vociferus | reverse complement strand
TGGCTGCTCATGGCTTAGATGGGCATACTTATCGCTGGGTAAAAAACTAGCTGGATGGTTGGGCCAGAAGAGTGGCGGTGAATGGAGTTAAATCAAGTTGGCAGACAGTCATAAGTGGTGATCCCCAGGGCTCGGTACTGGGGTCAATTCTCTTCAATAACTTTATCAGTGATTGGGACGAGGGGATCAAATGGACCCTCAGAAAATTTGCAGATCACACCAAGTTGGGCGGGAGTGTTGATGTGCTTGAGAGTAGGAAGGCCCTACAGAGGGATCTGGACAGGCTGGACCGATGGGCCAAGGCAAATTGTATGAGATTCAACATGGTTAAGTGCCGGGTCCTGCACTTAGGGCATAACAATCTCATGCAGTGCTACTGGCTTGGGGAAGAGTGGCTGGAAAGCTGCCTGGTGGAAAAGGACCTGGTAGTGTTGGTTGACAGCTGGCTGAATATGAGTCGGCAGAGTGCCCAGGTGGCCAAGAAGGCCAACAGCATCCTGGCCTGTATCAGGAATAGTGTGGTGAGCAGGACTAGGGAAGTGATTGTCCCCCTGTACTCAGCGCTGGTAAGGCCCCACCTTGAGTACTGTGTTCAGTTTTGGGCCCCTCACTACAAGAAAGACATAGAGGTGCTGGAGCATGTCCAAAGAAGGGCAACAAAGCTGGTGAAGGGTCTAGAGCACAAGTCTTATGAGGAGCGGCTGAGGGAACTGAGGTTGTTTAGCCTGGAGAAAAGGAGGCTGAGGGGAAACCTTATTGCTCTCAACAACTACCTGAAAGGAAGTTGTAACTAGGTGGGTATTGGTCTCTTTTCCCAAGTATGAAGTGATAAAACGAGAGGAAATGTCCTGAAGTTACACCAGGGGAGGTTTAGTATGGAAATTAGGAAAAATTTCTTCACCAAAATGCTTGTCAAGCATTGGAACAGGCTGCCCAGGGAAGTGGCTAAGTCACCATACCTGGAGGAATTTAAAAACACATGTAGACATGGTGCTTAGGGACATTGTTTAGTGGTGGACTTGGTAGTGTTAGGTTAACAGTTGGACTCATTGATCTTAAGGGTCTTTTCCAACCTAAATGATTCTATGATATACGTATAAAGCACCTGGTCTCATTGTTAATTTTGACACATGAAGGAATGCAATGGAATAACTTCAGACTTACTGCAAAGCAAACTTTTTTCTACTGTACTCATGTATAAGTGGTATCAAAAGAAGAGCTCCAATGACTTATTTTTCCACAAATACACTGTCTTTATTGACCTTGAGTTGTCATCTGCCTTCAACAATAGCAACTGAGATCTGCCAGGATCCTATTTTTCTTTAGATCCCAATATTCTGTCTTCTCTTGGTTTTCCTCCCACCTCCCCAATTGCTCCTGTTACATGTTATTCAGAGGTTTCTCTTCATCCCTTCTTAACTTTCTTTGGACTCAATGATCTTAAGGGTCTTTTCCAACCTAAATAATTGTATGATTATTCCTGAATACATCTGTTGGAACATATTT
>NW_009646610.1:29516-32065 GCF_000708025.1 Charadrius vociferus | reverse complement strand
ATGGTGCCCCCCCCCCCCCCCCCCAAAGTGAGTGGAGGCAGGATTTCTGAGAAAAGCAAAGATTTGCAGATACTTTAAAACCTACTGTTGCCCTGCTGTTTCCAAATGTAGCACAGGTCCTGGAGTCACTCTTACAAGAGTTGTGCAGAAAGCACACTAAGGGCCAAATCCAGTCAGCCAGCCAGAGGAGTCTTGGCTGCTTAAATGCATTCAGACTCTTTGAGTTGAGACCTATTTCAGCTGTGCTCTGAATCTGGCCAGCAGTTAGCTGTGGCACAATTCAGAAGTACATCACATACATTAAGACACAGTTTTGTTTGCAGCTCTGAGTATAAATGAGGATTATATAATAATATATAATAAGGATTTCTTTTCTTCACTATTCCATTTGTCCTATCAGTTCACAGATTGACACACCAGCTCTCGTCTTTATCACATCTTTACAAGATGTGCAATGGCAGAAAGCAGATATTCCTCATCGCTCAGCAGGTTCAATTCAGGGCAGAGTTTAAAAGACCCCCCACAAAATCCTGATCTCACAGTTAATCTGGTGAAAATGTGGTTCACACAGCCACAGGCTGTGTGATCACACTTGACAAAAATCTGTAATAGTTTTAACTTCCCTGTATATAGTAATCTGAAATTCTTACCTAATGCCTAACATTTCTGCCATTTAAAATCTGATCTTTCTTTACACCCTGGAATCCATTTTGTTTAATTAAAAAAATCTGTTGAGAAAAATAAAAGCACGGGAGAATACTCCTGTGAAAACAAACTTTTTTTTGTTAAGGCTAAGCTGAGAGAAGTGATAAATAATCTTTCATGAATGTGCACATTAGTATAAGAAAATGGTTTTCTCAGCCTGCAATACTGTCTTTGCAACAATCTTAGCAAACTTTGCATAAGTACAAGGTAATACTTTAACCAAAACCTAGTTCAAGATTAAACAAAAAAGTTATTTCACTACACAGAAGAAAATAATTGCCCCGTCCTTCATGTGAGGCCCTGCACCCAATACTAAAATTTAAGAACAGTCATGGAACTGAAAAATCCTGAAGTTTATGTCCCCAAACAAGTTTATGAAGGCTCTAGAAATATATCCTGGCTCACAGCTTTTTTGTTCTAATCAGACTCGGTTTTCCTATGGGGATGACTAAGATGTGAAGAGGCTAGAAAGAAACAAACATTTTTGTGAGGAAATGTATACTTGAGCATGATGTTTCTTTGGCTTATTCTTAGCAAGGACTGAAGAGGTCTATTTGCAGAGATGAAGGTACTTCAAGTAATATAAAATGGACATTTACCAGTTCCTAGATTCATAGACTACTTATGAGCAAGATACTTTTGCTATCCCCATTTATCTGAATATAATTCATTAAAACATCAAGAATAAAAAATCAGACCTGCCGCAGAATGTGGAATATCTGGCCAAAGTCCATGTATTAGAACTCATGTCACTCTTTAAAAACTTTTTACACTAAAATCAAGTGTTCATCACTAGTTATTTATTATACTTAATAGAAGCATATGATACCAGTTTATGATATACACACTGATAATGCACATACTTCAATTAGAAGAAAATAATCCTTTTCTAGTCTCATCATTCTAAATATATAAAATAAGGTCTTTTTTTCCTCCTGAAATGTGAACCACCAAAAACAAACAATCAAACAAAACCCGAAAAAAAACACCACCACCACATTTCTATAAGCAAGAAAAGGCTTTTTCACATTCTCGTATTTATTTAGGAAGTTTTAAGAACTGCAAAGAGTCCTTCACATTTTTCTTTGCCCCAGCTCAGCTCCACTGCTGTCTCATAGGCCCTGATCTAGTCAGTTCACGCTGAAATTACAACCCTCAAAATATGCCCCAACTAAAAATTACCCAAGTCGACATTTCAGAGGCAGAGTAATATTTTATGTGTGGCATCACAATGGGCAGTGGCATTCACAACGCTTGACGGGTGAAGTTACTGATTCCCTTCAAACGTTGGAATTATATGCTCTTCTTGAAGTATTTAGGAATTGGTCAGCAGAACCTGTTAATGTTGTTTGTGACTCTTTGTATGTGGTTGGCATAGTGCAACGATTAGAACGTGCTATCTTGAAGGAGGTGAATAATCATCGACTTAGTCAACTTTTAACTGAATTGTGGCAACTGATAAATTCCCGAAAGCATGAGTATTTTATTGTCCACATTCGTAGCCATTCTGGCCTTCCTGGTAGTTTAGTGGAAGGTAATGAGCGTGCTGATCAATTGGTAGCTGCGGCATGGAATGATCTGCCTCCTAATGCATTCCAGCAGGCTTGAAATTCACATATGTTTTTCCATCAGGCTCCAAAAATGTTAATTTGACAGTTCAACATTCCATTATCAGACGCTAAAGGAATTGTTCAAGCTTGTCCCGACTGTCAAGGACAAGTTTTGGGGTGGGTTTAGGAGTCAACCCCCGAGGCCTACAACCGTTACAGCTTTGGCAGATGGATGTTACTCACATACCCAGTTTTGGTCATTTAAAATATGTACATGTTACAGTGGATACCTTT
>NW_009646610.1:18692-28514 GCF_000708025.1 Charadrius vociferus | reverse complement strand
GGATTAATAATATTGATCGTGATTTTTGTTACAGCATTAATTATTCCGTGTTTATACTCTTGTCTGCAAAGGGCCCTGCAGAAGACGATAAACTCGGCATTTTTAATTGAAAAACAAAAAGGGGGAAATGTGGGAAACTTCTTGGAAAACAACGGACATGTACTGAAGATCAACATGAAGGAGGAAATCATGCACTGACACTGAAACTGCTGCTACTCCCCAATAGATGCGGAATGTGTATTAATTAAAAGACTGACTTGGCAGAAATAGTAACAAAGTGTAGATAATAAGTTACAGCTGCATTCAACCAATAATAGTTTGTGTGTATAAGTCTAGAAACCAATGAGCACAAGCCGCAGAGCTAGCCCACGTTGTAAAAAGTATATAATGGCTTAAGTATTTTAATAAAGTGGCTTCAGCATTGATTATATTGGTCTGCGTCTGGGTCCGTCTGCAAGAAGGGAATTATTTTCAATATTAAATATTTATAAAAGACATGCACCACCAGAGAAGCAGTTTTATGTTGCCAGCTGTTACAGCATAAAGTGGAATAAAGACCAGATCCTGAGCACACTGAATTAAATGAGATATAGCCACTGCTTCACTAGTGCAGAATTGGTGTTTAAATATACAGCTTTTTTGTGTATAACAAAAGAGACATGCCTATACAGAGGAGAATCAAAGGGGCAAAGACAATTCCAAGTTTGGGAACAGTCTTCAAGTACACAGTGTGCTGGTATCTGGCTCCCTGTTGTGACTTTAGATTAGATATTAGGAATAAATTCTTTACTGTGAGGGTGGTGAGACACCGGAACAGGTTGCCCAGAGAAGTTGTGGAGGCCCCGTCCCTGGAAGTGTTCAAGGACAGGTTGGATGGGACTTTGAGCAACCTAATCTAGTGGAAGGTGTCCCTGCCCATGGCAGGGGGGGTGGAACTAGATGATCTTTAAGGTCCCTTCCAACTCTAATCATTCTATGATTCTATGTTTCTATGATTCTATGATTCTATGACTGAGCAGGACAGGTTGGAGGCAGCATTTTGGCCTCCAAAGGCTTATTAGTATAGACTGAGACAACCAGCTATCCATGTTGATGTTACTTGTTACCAGTAAGCACATGTAAAGCTAGCACCTGGTAAGTAAATGTTTTCAGTACTAACCCCGTCAATACCTGACATCTCTTTCCCAAAGGCCTGTTTCAGTGACCAGTGAAAAAATAGGAAATAGTCCTGTTGAATTAAACTTTTGAGTCAGGTCCTGAAAGAGCAGTTTCCACTGCAATTGAACAAGACAAATCCCCAAAGATCTACCCAAACGCCTAAACTGTAACATTTGAAAAGATGTACAAATGACAAGTAAATTGCTCTAGAATTCCTAGGGGATTCTTTTCCACCCTCTTAGAAATCTCAGCACAGTTCATATTAATGAAGATTACCAAAAGAACAAATAATCAAAAGTAAATAATAATGTCCTTCAGGCACTTACACTGATGGTGTGACTTCTCCTTTGAAGTTTAGGCATTCAAAATGTTGTAGAGTATTTATCCTCACAATATCCTTCCAAAGACCAGAAGCAATGAGAAACTGAAGGGAGGAAGATTGAGTGATGAAGCCCATGGCCAAACAAGGAGACAAAACTGTCTTGCAAGCACTAGACTTGTAGTCCCATCATTCTTATCCCTTGGTCTGTACTGCTTGACTTTTACAACCTACAGAGATGACCAAATAAGGCAAGAAGCAATTCACTAACAGCTCTTCAAATAAAATGTGTGCTTTCACCTCACTGCTACTCTTTGTTGGGGGGAAGGGGCAGCAGCCTGGAGGGTTTTCTTTGGAGCATGCTTACAACTGTTTGCTAATATGTCCTTTTCTCTGCCCAATCCACAGAAAATGTCAGGCTGTTAAAAGCAAGGAGACAAAAATCAGTCTTTTCTCAAGCAACTAAAGAAAGCCCTGCACAACACAAGAATACATGGGACCCCACAGAGCAATCGGGCAGATGCAAGGATCATTGCAGCAGGCAGGCCCTTACCCCATGGCACATTCAGGGAATAAGACCAGGATATCATTGGCCCTACCTATCATACACAGCAGGACCTTAACCCAACCAGTCCCAAAAGGGGGGCTGCCATCATAAAGACCATGCTGGTAACCCATTCCTGAGCAGTGGATGGCCTCTGACATATTTCTTGGTACATTACTAAGGGCATACTTGGACCCTGTTCAGGAGAGCACAGACAACTTGACTATAGAGGACAGGCACCTTAGAAGAGATGATAGAGTACTGGCAAGAAGGGAAGGGAACAAAAATTGTGTCTCTGCTTATGGAATGGAAGATGCAAGAGAATGACAGAAAAGTACAATGCATTTAGTGACCCTTTCTTGTTGCACACACCTATGGTAAAGACTAATTCTCTTGTTCAGTCACCACTGTGCCAGCAAAGATGGGAAACATCACAAACATCATGCAAGCAATGTTGCATGCTTGCACCCTTTGTCTCACTACATGCTTCAAGGCAGCTCAGTGAGCTCCAAGCTCCCTGGCACAAGGCCTGTTGTCTTGCAGTGTGAGCACACCTTGCTTAAAATGGTGTCACTGCCAATAGCTAAAGCAATACAAATATTAACAAGAACAGTATTGAGTAATTGTGTCATAGGAACACCACACGAAAATCTTAGCCTAAAAGTAATATACTTGAAACTTTCACCAGTCACACTGTGTTTGCAAACAATTTAAGATAACTCTAAAAATATTCCAGTAAATGATTCACTGCACATAATTATGAATAGTCCAATCATCTCTAACAAAATTATACTGCTTTGTTTTGGGAAGTTGCACTTCCCAGGAAATTATGTATTGACTCTTTAGAATCCTAATGAAAATTAATATAATCTCCCAGTACTTGCATCTGACTTTTTTCAGTCCCTTGTGATTTTCTTTAGTTCTTTGGTTCTGCTACTAAGTTTTATCTTTTTGTTTATTTTCTGTCCTAATATGTAGAACCATATTATCAGATATCAAGATTTAACCTCCCCTTTTTTTGAAAACACACCATTATAGAGGCAGACAATATTAGAATATTAAAAATAGGTACCGAAAGTTGCATTAGTTTTATATGCAACATCAGTCTGATAAAGTATCATAATAAACTACTTAACAGTACTCCAATCTTTGATGACATTTTTCTGTCTTTTTAGATCCAGACAAAAATGCTCCCTAGTTGTTCTGTATATTCCCAATAGCAATACTTTACACAACTGTTCAATTAAAGGATAATACAAAAAAAACCCATGCAGTATTTTATTAAAATAAGCAAAACACAGGTTCCAAAAAAGCACAATATGTAGAACATGCAATAGATGTAATATTGTTTTCATCTTCAACCTGTACTTTTTAATGAAGAGAAATTGTTATAATGTCTCTCCGCTTTCAGGAAGGTGTTCTGGTCTCTTAAGTGTGTTGACGATTCCTTTGTCCTTCTGAGCTAATGAGTGGAGGGAATCCAATAACCAATATAAATTGACCTATGAATCCTTTCAATGGAGTCATAGTCTGATAAAAAATCATGAATACACATTTCAGCACTGTAGTGGGTTGACCTTGGCTGCATGCCAGGTGCCCACCAAGCCACTCTATCACTCCCCCTCCTCAACTGGACAGTGGGAGAAAAATATAAGGAAAGGCTCATGGGTCGTAATAAGGACAAGGAGGTCACTCAGCAATTACAGTCACGGGCAAAACAGACTCAACTTGGCGAAATTAATTTAATTTATTGCCAGTCAAACCAGAGTAGGATAATGAGAAATAAAAACAAATCTTAAAACACCTTCCCCTCACCCCTCCCTTCTTCCTGGGCTCAACTACACTCCTGGCTTCTCTACCTCCTCCCCCCAAGTGGCTCAGGGGGATGGGGAATGTGGGTTGTGGTCAGTTCATCACTGTCGTAATTTAACCCCAGCCAGCAACTAAGACCATGCAGCTGCTCACTCACTTCCCCCAGTTCAGATAGGGGAGAGAATCCGAAGGGTAAAAGTGAGGAAAAAAATTGGTTGAGATAAAGATAGTTTAATAGGTAAAGCAAAAGCCATGCAAACAAGCAAAGCAAAAGAAGGAATTCATTCACTGCTTCCCATTGGCAGGCAGGTGTTCAGCCATCTCCAGGAAAGCAGGGCTCCATCACGCATAAGGGTTACTTGGGAAGACAAATGCCATAGCTCTGAACGTCCTCCCTTCCTTCTTCTTCCCCCAGCTTTATATACTGAGCATGACATCATATGGTATGAAATATTCCTTTGGTCAGTTGGGGTCAGCTGTCCTGGCTGTGTCTCCTCCCAGCTTTTTGTGTACTCCCAGCCTACTCACTGGTGGGTGGGTGTGAGTAGCAGAAAAGGCCTTGACTCTGTAAGCACTGCTCAGCAATAACTAAAACATCCCTGTATTATCAACACTGTTTCCAGCACAAATCCAAAACATAGCCCCTTACAAGCTACTATGAAGAAAATTAACTCTATCCAAGCCAAAACTAGAACCATTGCTCAAACAGCAAAAATGCAGTGTACCCTGTAACGTAAACTGGCTTAGGCAGGTCAAAAAATTAGGCAGAAAAGCTGAATTAGTCTAAACAATAACAATTTCTATAGTCCATGGATGTTGATAATATCCTGCTCATTTTGCAAGGAGAACTGTGGGACCATAAATCAAAAGACCCCAGTAGCCTGTCTGGAAATGAGCCTAAATGGCAAATAAAAAGATGACTATGACTTATTGCTACAACAGCCCAGAGCTCAACTTCAGTATCTGGAAGAAAGGAGAGCAGGATAAAGCAAGCTTTCTCAATCCCATTACCTTCTAGGATGCTGAAATTTATTCAGTGCCCCAGGGCCTTCACCCTCGTGATCTTGACCAAACCAAGCCAGAAAGTAGGCTCCACATAATATTGCTCCCACCCCTGGACCCAATATAAATAATATTTCAAATGTGGGACTTTTATTCCTCACTTCTTTTCCTTGCCCACTTTTTATTGCTTCTCTCCTGTTGTTTAATAACAGCCTTGCTTTGGTAGCACCGCATGCTCTGCAGTACCACTGTGAGTTGCTGACCAGAAAGACAAAAAGCAATCCTTTAAGCAGCCTGATATTGAAAAGGATTTGACAAATCTTTGAGTAGCTCAGTTTGTTTTTTGTGCTAGCCTTTCTCCAGCAGTGTTGCTGCCAGCGGGGCACTGAAAGATAATCCTTAGCTATTCTCGCTATCAAGGTTTAAAATATTACTGCCCTCAATTGCTCATCCTGCGCCTTTACCAGAGGTTACTTCCTCCACCTCAGGGATGGTTGCAGAAAAGTATATATGTATCTTAGTCTGCCATTTTAGCTTAAACTAATGATATAAGTGAGTTAGAGCTAAAACACAGGACTGTAATTTGGGGAGGGGGTAAGATGTGAGCACACATTTCCTTCTGCCTCAGACAGAGGGACAGGGGAGACAACCAAGGAGACAACCTTTGCCACAGCAAATGGTAAAGCTAATCTGAGAAAGCCTGGTGGTAAAGGCACCTTTTCTCTTAACTTTGTGGGTGATTTTCTTGCTTTGTTTTCAAGGATGCAGTTCACCTCAGTTAACTTTTTATTTTTACCCAAAAGCCTAGTTATTTCTATTTTAATACTGTATAAAAACCTATCAAATGGTTGGTTCATTTTTCCATACTAAAATTATTTACAACTCTGATCATCCCATTCCCATAGAAAATGAGTCACAATGACTTAAAACCAAAAATCCAAGTAATCTAGAATGCAATAAGTGAATAAGAGAGAGGTACTGGAGCTGGTAACATAGCTTTTTGTAGCCAGGAAAAGATGCTTTCTTCTCAGACAAATTATTCCTGGAAAAGTATTTCCTTGTTTCTTATAAGGAAGCACATGGAAGTTTTTCATGATGGAAAGGGCGCTCTCATTCTCTTAAACGTATTTTTCCTTGTAATTACTATTCAAAAGGTGCTTGTTTGGTCCTTTAAGGTATTGTGTTGAAAGGCACACTCCTTCAGGAGTGTGTGTGCAGTGTTATGCAACTTGTTACCTCACTTATTTGAAAAAAAAAATAATAATCCATGATGTGCTACTGCTTGTGCTGGTTACTGACCAGAGCCAGGCAACCCAGAGTGGCATCCTGACAGCCTGGCCTGCCTGCACTCTTGAAAAGATTCCAATAGGATCTTGCCATTTTAGTACAATAACTAACTCTTAACTAGTCTGTAGAAACAGATAATTAGCACATCCTGCAACACAACATTTTAACAGGAAATCATGGCAAAGGGTGGAGCAAGGATTTCTATACAGATTACATAAGTCTGAGAATTCAGGTAGTGGTATCACTGTGCTGAATGTTCCTTCCACAAATAATCAGTTTTGCTCGTTCCAAAAGAGGACATTATAACTTCTGTATTACATTTAAACAGTGTTGATGGGTGGAAAACTGATGACTGTAGTATTGATTGGCATTCTTGCATAAATCAATAGATTCCCTTCTATGGTACTCTATATGTAAATTTACTGTCTTGGCCCTAGATTGGTAGACCAGAAATAAAAAAGAAAGCAAATGAAAATTGGTTCATTCCAAAATTTCATGTAGAATTGCCACAATACAGATGTGGGTCATGCAGCCATAAAATCAATGATGGGCTGAATGACACAGTAATTAGGAGCCTGTAAAAAAATAGGATGTTTGAACATAAAGGACCATGACATTTTTCTGAGGAAATATAAGTAGAAATATTTTTTAATTGAGTCCTGGAAAACATGTTCTGAAAACTTAAACACCAAGAGATAATTTACAATGAGGGACTAAAGCATGGCTTTGTCATGCCTCCTCCTCCTAACCAGTTTTCCCTCTTTTTCAAAATATTTTCACTCGGCTTTCCCTCTCCTGAGTCCCTGAGACACACTTTTGAGAGTCTGAGGCTTTATAGTCTCATTTTGTAGTGGCTTTTTATAGCCAAGAGGAAGGAACTGGATGCACAGTGACTCACGTGGAACATAACAAATGTGAATTTGAGCAAAATACCTCCAAGCCCTCATCTGTCATCTCCTCATTTCTCAACAAGAGGCTGCTATGGGACATGGCACTGGGTGACGATCTACAAGGGATTTAAAACAGCAGCGCTTTCATGCCCTTTTATATAATTTTAAAAATGTATGATTGGCTTATTCCAGTCTCCAAGATAACAGCCTGCAAACGAAAATATTCACTTGAGGTAAAATGTTTACTTATTGAAGCACATAATAGTTTCAGTGTACATACACTTTAAATAATGTGTGGCTTCATTGGAAGTGTTCTGTAGAACTAGAATCATAGAATGGTTTGGGTTGGAAGGGACCTTTAAAGGTCATCTAGTCCAGCCTCCCCTTCAATGAGCAGGGACCTCTTCAACTAGATCAGGTTGCTCAGAGACCCATCCAGCCTGACCCTGAATGTTTCCAGGGATGGGGCATCTACCACCTCTCTGGGCAATCTGTTCCAGTGTTTCACCACCCTCACTGTAAAAAATTTCTTCCTTATATCTAGACTGAATCTTCCCTCTTTTAGTTTAAAACCATTACCCCTTCTCCTATAAAAACAGGCCTCCTCTTTTTTATATGCCTTCTTTAAGTACTAAGAGGCTGCAATAAGGTCTCCCTGAAGCCTTCTCTTCTCCAGGCTGAACAACCCCAACACTCTCAGCCTGTCCTAATAGGAGAGATGCTCCGGCCCTCTGATCATTTTTGTGGTCCTCCTCTGGACATGCTCCAACAGGTCCATGTCTTTCCTGTGCTGAGGGCTCCAGAGCTGGACGCAGTACTCCAGGTGAGGTCCCACCAGAGCGGAGTAGAGGGGTAGAATCACCTCCCTCAACCTGCTGGGCACGCTTCTTTTGATGCAGCCCAGGATATGGTTTGCCTTCTGAGTTGCAAGTGCACATTGTTGACTCATGTCCAGCTTTTCATCCACCAGTACCCCCGAGTCCTTCTCGGCAGGATTGATCTCAATCCCTTCATCCCCCAGCCTGTACTGATTCTGGGAGTTGCCCTAACCCAGGTGCAGGACCTTTCCCTTGGCCTTGTTGAACCTCATGAGGTTCACATGGGCCTACTTCTCAAGCTTGTTCAGGTCCCTCTGGATGACATCCTGTCCTTCAGGCATGACAACCGCACCACTCAGCTTGGTGTCATCTTCAAACTTGCTGAGGGTGCACTCGATCCCACTGTCCATGCCATTGATGAAGATATTGAACAGTACTGGTCCCAATACGGACCCCTGAGGGATACCACTCGTCACTGATCTCCATCTAGATATTGAGCCATTGACCACTACCCTCTGGATGTGACCATCCAACCAATTCCTCATCCACTGAACAGTCCACCCATCCAGTGCATGGCCCAGCGCCACCCCTCCCATCCCGAAAGCGGCCCCAGGTCCCGGACACAGCTTGCAGGAGAGCCAGGGGCATGGCAGGAAAGGGACAGTGTGGTGGGGCAGGCAGAGGGTCTGTGCGGCAGGCAAGGTTGTCCTGTTGTCCTGCTCCCACCCAGGGCGAGGCAGGGAAGGGGAAGCATCCTGGGTTTCCTGAGGCCAAGCAGCTGGAATTTCCAGGAGAGAGGGGACCCTCTAAAGGGGTAGGCTTGCTGAGCCGCTGCGGGCAGCAGTCAGGCCAGGGTTGACCCTGCTTGGCTCTCCCTGCCCTTAGCATCGCAGTGACACTTCCTTCTTCTGTCCATAGCTCTTAGCTTGTGGGGAGAGTTGTGCTCACATGCTCCCGGAGAAGGAGAGAGCCTGTCCCTTCCAAACCTGCATTGAGGTCGCGCTTCCCCTCCCGGCGGCTGCCGCCAGTGGATACTCTCGACCTCTCCCCTACTGCCACAGAGCACATCACAATGTTTTGGTTGATCAGTTTGGTTCGTTTTGTTGGGTTTTCCGCCCAAGCAAAATATGCTGCAGTTGGCTGCTTCCGAAGCAACTGCAATGTCTCCAGAGAAACTGACTGAAAGTGACTTCAAAAAAACCAAAAAAAAACAAAAAACCCCCACTACTTCGCAGGCTGCTTAAACTCCCTGTGCTGCTGTGTGTGTGGTGAATTGAGGGACAGTCGCACAGTGCCAAGCTTTTCCTTGGTGGGAAACCCTCAGTCAAAGGCATTTTAAAAAAAAAAATCTCCATAAAATGAGGGGTGTGGTTGAGGTTTAACCCCCATCCTCTCCCCGTGCTGTAACCAAGGGAAACCCGATGAACTGGAAGGTCCTAGCATAGCAGGAGAGCTGTTAGACACACGTAACGCTGGAAGTACCTTACAAGGTTACAAAACACGGTTGCTTTTCCCCCAAGAAAATACACTTGGTGGTTTCACAGCCCAGGAAGTGACAAGCCTTTCCTCCACTCAGGGAGTAGCCTTCAGCCTCCATACTTACACCGCCAGACCGAGGTCGGACTCTAAGTCCCCCGTCGTCTCCTTGTAAATCCAAGAAAAAACTCCAACACAGAGGTTTTCTGCATAGGGTGGTTATTTTTACTGATGCTACTTGGCAGATGCTGTGGTTTACAGAGACCACAAGCAACGACCTGCAAACCTTAAGTCTACCCAGAATGACAGAGGGGAGGGAGGCAGGAGCGCTGACGCCTGGCAGCAGAGTCCCGGTGAAGCCAGGAGAGGTGAGGGTGGATGCAGAGCCCTCCTGTCCCAGGTGTCCTGGCACCATCCCTAGCAGAGCCCTGTCCTGCCCCACAGGGCTCGTCCAAAGGGGCAGAGGAGGGAGTGGCTCAGGCGCACTGGGGGGGGGGGGGGGAGGGCCCCCCCCTT
>NW_009646610.1:17096-18613 GCF_000708025.1 Charadrius vociferus | reverse complement strand
GAGGGCTTCACTGCCTGCAAAATTTACACAAGATAATTTTCTTAAAAGCACTTTGGAAGTCTTTGTTGAAATAGGCATAGATGATAGGGTTGAGGAGAGAGTTGGAGTAGTCCAGCCAGTTGATGACTGCCCCCAGCCACTCGGGCATGTAGTACTTACTGTCACAAAAGGGCAGGACCAGTGCCACAATGCAGAATGGCAGCCAGCAGAGGATGAAGGTGTCCATAATGATGCCCAGGGTCTTGACAGTCTTCCTCTCCTGGGACAGAGCCATCCTTCGCTTGGCCTCCATTTTCTTCTCATTGCGCCTCTCAAAGGAGGGTGGCAGCGGGGATCCACATGCCTTGCTGGGCAGAAGCAGGTGAGTCTTGGAGGAGCTGTTGCAGTGCTGGACCTCGATGATCTCCAGGGTGGCCCCGTCCTTGCCCTGCTGCACCATGCCATTGACACAGGTGCTGGGCTTAGGGTCCACAGTCCACTGCCAACCCTTGCCAGGCTCCCTGTTGCTTTTCTTCTGCAGAGTGGCTGGGGAGACAGTGAGGCAAGTGTCGGCAATTTTCTTCTTCTCCGCTTTCTTGATGGTCTTGCGGATCCTGAAGTGGGTTGCCTTGAAGATGCGGCCGTAGAGCACCAGCATGAGGAGAAGCGGGATGTAGAAGGTGCTGAAGGTGGAGTAAAGGGTGTACCCATAGTCCTTGCTGATGGTGCAGGTGTCAGGGTCCGAGCAGTCCTCAGGTGTCCCAGCATGGGCGGGATGGATATCAAGAAGCTGATGAGCCAGGTAAAGCTGATGAGCATGGCAGCACTCTGGGGAGTCCACTTCTTGACATAGTTGATGGGGTTCGTGATGGCCCAGTACCTGTCCAAGGCGATGGAGCTCAGGTGCAGGATGGAAGAGGTGCAGCACAGCATGCCCAGCGAGATGAAGATGTCACAGGTGACTTGCCCCAGTGTCCACTTGTTCAGCACCTGGTAGAGGGCAGCACCAGCAAGGACACCATGAGGTCTGTGACAGTCAGCAAGCCGATGAGATAGTTGGCCACGGTTTGCAGGGAGTGCTCCAGGGTGATGGCTGTGATCACGCAGGTGTTACCACTCACAACGCACAGGATGAGCATGCCCAGGAGCAGGGAGGTGAGCAGCTGGTAGCCCAGGGTCACCTCGGCGAGGCCCCCGAGGCCTCCTGCACCCTCGAGGGAGTGCTCTGGGGAGGTAGTGTGATTGGCCACATCCATGCCAGGACGGGAGGGTTGCTTCAGGAGGCAGACGTGGGAAGAGGCGTCGGTCACTTGTGCGCTCCCCTAGCAGGAGGCATCGCTGCCCTGTGCGCTTTGGCCACGCCGGACACCCACCCCTCCGCCACCCCTCCCTCCCCTATATAGCGCAGCGGGAGGCGTCCGAGGCTCGAAGGATGGCGGCTGGCGGAGCTGCTCCGCGTCCACCCATCCCTGCCACCTCTGCCCAGCGCGCAGCCCGCGGCGGCGGGGGCGGGTCTCCCACCGTCTCTCCTCGAGCCG
>NW_009646610.1:2178-15518 GCF_000708025.1 Charadrius vociferus | reverse complement strand
GCTCTGGCCACAGCGGGTACGGTGCTACCGGGGTTGCCCGGGGCAAGCAGCACCAGTCATGCAGCCGCGAGTGCAGGGAACTGAGGCACGGGCAACAGTGTCACATGGGTGTCTCAGGAGGGATTGCTGTGTAGCCCAGTGCCGGGCAGGGCGCTCGATCAGTTGCTTAAGAGTGCTGTAGCGATGAAAGTCTAATTCGTAATGATTCATGCCGCCAGCAAGTGGCTCCCCGGCGTCCAGTTCTCCCCAGAGATACGGCACTGCCCATCGGCCCTCCGGAGACAGAAATTACAGTGCTACACACTATTGAAACCCGTATTATCTGAAGCAACAACAATAGCAACAACAACAAAAAGAAAAAAAAAATGTGTTACAGTTCCTCCCAATAGGAGGGGGAAAGGCTGAGTCTGAAAGTGAAATGAGAAAACTATCTCTGGGAACAATCTTGAATAAAAAAGAGCGTCAGATTGACACATCATAAGCAAATCAGTTAATATCCAGTTAATAATAAAACCCCAAACAATTGCAAACCTGGGAAACATCTGTCAAAGAAAAAAAAAGTGTTGTGATTGACAGGCTTAACTCTAGCTGTCTGTGAAAGGTAAAAGAAAGTCCTACGACATAACTTCTGTGGCAGGCGTTCTACTATCTTAGATAGATTTCGTCCAGTTCCTCTTTATGAGGGGACCAGGCTACATTTCTCTACCTCCAGGCTTGCAATCTTTACTGTAAGTGATCAAGGCACAGAGATCCACTGGATATGTGGAGCAGAGCTGCACTCCTGCATGCCTGTTGTGTTAGCTGATCGTACTAAGTTTTACATTTTGTGCCCTATTGAATGAAGACTTACACTGTTGAGACACGGACAAAATAAAACGCACTGGTAATTGATATTTAAGTATGCTTTGCTCCTTCACTACCAAGCCCTATTTTCTTTTTAATGCCTCCTCAAGTGCATGGCATGGTTGGCTTATAAGCAGCTGGCTATTTAAAGTCCCTTTCCCTTCAGAGAAATCAAAGTTTCTGCTTCTTGCTGTTTAGAGCCAGCCTGATGCAATGAAGAAAGTGCAAGTCTGGGGAGGCAGGAAAATCTCAAGGAGATTGTCCCAGCTTTCTTGCATGGTGGTGGGCCAGTCATTTAGCCTGAAATTAGTGTTTCAGAGCCACAGGGAATGTGGGGTTTAGGAGTCCACAAAGAGCTCCTGGGGAAACTGTTTCCAGAGGTTTTTTGCACTGACATAGCCAAGGGAAGTCAATTTCAGACATGTTTTGCCAAGAACTTCCAGTGGGGAAAAGTAGGCAGGGTACTTTTTCAATTGAAATCTTTTAAATCCACTTTACTTTTGAATTTATTTTTTGTTCAGAGACTGAAAGTCATTTCACTCCGAATTAAATTGAGAGGCAATTTAGGCAACCATGTAGGAAGGGGAGGGAGTAGGAGGTGGAAGATGCAGATGAAGGGAAAAGTCACTATTTTGATGTGATAGCGTCTTTAATACTACTAAGCATTTAAACAGTAAAATGCCAGTTAAACTTTCAAGCAACTAAATGAGGTGTTACTAGGTGAAGCACCTAGAGAAATTCTTGAAGGAAAGCCATAGTCTCATAAAATCCGATCTGATTTGAGAGCAAATGAAACTTTAACACTGCCCAACCTTAATAAGTCCAATTAAAATATTAATGTTATTCAGTTATGACACAGCTGCAGCAAACAAGAGGTTCCTCAGTAAGTACAAAAAGAAAAAGCATTAATAAGCATGTCAGAAGAAGCTTTCCTGAGCAATTTAATTGTACACATTTCAAAAAAAGAGAGCACTACATACTCTTGATACTCTCACTTTATGACTCTATTTGTCAAAGTAAAACTGAAATGCTACAATTTGATCACAGCATTTTGTTCATGTGGTTGCATATTACAGTTTGGTTTGAAAAATATTTGGGGTTTGTATTTTTTTTACTATTCACCAGGATAAGATACAGCACTTGCGTTATTCAAGAAATTATATTCCAGTAATTGTTTCAAAATGAATGAGCTTTGCTAGGGAGCTAAGGAAATTAATGATTTCACTTCACTGAAACTGATCCAGTATGTGTGGTTTTCTGTGGGAGAAGTTCCAAACAGGTGGAAGAAAAAAGAGCCAGGAGACAACCTACTGACTACAGCCTTCTTGAATTTTCTCATTAGGCATCTTGGAAATACAGCCAAGAGGAATTAACACTACTTCACTCTGTTCAAAGCCCTCTGAAGAACAGCTATAACTTTAAAATACAGAAAAGCAAACAGGATTTTCATGGCTGAAGTGACTGTATCATTGAAACCTGTCCCCTCTATACAAGCACCTGCATTTCACTATGAGATTCACTTCAAAATACCTGCTTCACTTCTCACACCTTTCATAAACCACAAAATGTCTCACAGTACTTTAACAAATTTAAGCTTTGAACTGTGAAAGACCAAAAGCTATAAGAAGGAGACAGAAAATTTTAAGGCAAGTGTAGCTGCATAGCTCTCAGCAAAACTGGTCTGGATCAAAATGAGACCAAATTTGGCAATCTCTTTAGTCCTGACTTTGTGGGCAAGATGAACCAGCCAGGAACTTAAATGACTTTCACTACCAGTAGCAGAACTATTCCCTGTGTCCTATCTATAGCTATGGCCAGTTTGTGAATTCCCCCAAGTAGAGTCTGTTTTACCCATGATGGTAACTGGTGAATGATCTCCCTGTCTTTATCTTGATCCACGAGCCTTTCATTGTATTTTTCTCCCCCTGTTCAGTTGAGGAGGGGGAGCGATAGAATGGCTTGGTGGGCACCTGGCATCCAGCCAAGGTCAACCCACCACACCATGTAGTCCTGTCCGGCCAGCTCAGAGATGTCTAGCTGTGGCCCACTAGGACCTGTTCAGTGCTGAGACATTCCAGTAGCTCTGCAAGAATCAGCTTGGGTCTAACAGAGGTAACAGCATCAGCACAGCGCTCAGCTTCAGGGCTGGGTTAGGTCCTGCAAAGGTACTGAGATGTCTCTCGGTCTGCTCCTTAACAGTCCCAGTTCTGCCAACACAGATCAGTGACAACCAAGCTCAGGCCTGGCAAGATCTGCTAGCTCTGGTGCCAGTCATGCCAAAGCAGCAGTGCTGCTTCATGGCTTTAACAGGTCTTGGGAGTGGTACAGCTGGGTTCACACACTGCTAATTCATCATAGAATCACAGAATCATAGAATGGTTAGAGTTGGAAGGAACCTTTGAAGATCATCTAGTCCAACCCCTCTGCCATGGGCAGAGACACCTCCCACTAGACCAGGTTGCTCAAAGCCCCATCCAACCTGGCCTTGAACACTTCCAGGGATGGGGCCTCCACAACTTCCCTGGGCAACCTGTTCCAGTGTCTCACCACCCTCATAGTGAAAAAAATCTTCCTAATCTAATCTAAACCTACCCTCTTTCAGTTTAAAACCATTACCCCTCATCCTATCACTACATAAGGTTCAAAACATAAGTACATAAGGTTCAAAAAACAGGGAGAAACATCCGCCCTTTATTTCTGTCACCAGAAATCCTGCCATTTAAGTCTTGTGGGGTCAGGACACTGTGTCTGGCTCTTCCCAACAGTGAAGTGCATTTTTTTCTATTAATCTACAAAAAATCAAGTCAATTGGATTAACATTACTGAAGTCCAAGGGGCTTTGTTGTGGGAAATTGGCTAGCTGAGAAGGGTAACATAGATATGATCCAGCTGGCCGAGCAAGGAGCTTGGGAAACATCGGACCCAGTTCCTGTGATTGCTAATTGGCAAGGGCACCCTGACCCTGACTGCAGGTGCTAGACGGTGATGAGAAGCCTGTGATTACTCAGGCATGGGAAAAGAGGGAGTAGTTGCATGGGAGAAGAAGAGGTAGCTAGCCACAGATAAGGAGCTAAGGGCTGGAGTGATGAACCAATCAGAATGCTGTGTTGTTGGAACACATATAACTAAATATAGCAGAGTATATATGAAACATGTAGTAGCTAATTATAGTAGGGGAAACATGGAATATGTTTTAGCCCATTATAAAAGACAGCTGTGCTATTCAATAAACGAAGCTTGCTGATTGCTCATATTGAGTGTCCGTGTCTTCCCCCGTCGCAACACTTTGTCAGGATAACTCAGAGGGAGATTTGGCCTCATCCCTTTTATTCTGAAGTCCATGAAGGTTAAGTGCAACCTGCAGCTGGGAGAAGCTCTGCTCATTGAGACATGTGAATCCATCTTTATCCGTCAGTGGCCACAAACAGCAGTTTCAAAGGAAGGCCCCATTGGACAATTATGCACAATATACCTATTGGAGAAATTATGGAAAGATTTTGCAATCCCACCCAATTCATGTCATTCCTTTAAAATACAGGCAGTATGGAAATACATACATCCAGGACCATGAAATGTAAACTGTTCTATGAGACAATGCTGGAATATCTGCTCCACTGTATGATGGCTGTAACTCTGTACGCATCAGTCTTCATTTGTGGGATCACCACTGTTAGGGCTACATTCCTGACTTTGGTTATCTGCCATTTTTTTGCTGCAATGCTTATCATGTCATTCTAATCAGCCTTTAACAAATGTTCTCTCTGTAATAGTTCTCACCTTTATAGCAACTCAGTTTGCCTGCTGTATTGGGGATCAACAATTTTTCCTCCAATGTCACATTCTTTAGTCTTGGTGTCTGGTAAAGTTTACTGAAGACTGGAGTTAGACTGTCATGGAAATCCAATTCCTTTAAATTCTAACCCGTACAAGTTCTAGCCTAACAGCAAAGCAGGCAGAGATGTAACATTTTTTAAGCTGAAAAAATCAGTGGTTATCACAGATAATTGCTTTCCATGGTAGCCATGAGTAATGACTGTCTTCTTAATAGCCATAGATCTCCCACATCTTCATGGGAGTTTATTTAACTGTCAAGCAGTTTAACATCTTTCAAGGCCAGACTTAGTTACTAGACTGACACTGGAGGTCTCTTTTCAGGCTCCGGATTAAACAGTCAATTGCATTTTTGCACCAGGAGGGGGTTTTCCTAAAAATCTAGGCAAGACAGGTTAGACTCGATGATCCTTATGAATCCCTTCCAACTCAAGATATTTAATGATTCTATGATTCCTTCCTTGCAGCCTCAGATTTAGTTACATATTTGGTAAATTCCACATCTGTCTCTGAATTTGTCACAGTAACAGCTTGGTTGCAAAGGCCAAGCACTTGTCTCCACATTCAGGATTTTAGACTGGCAAACTATGAGTTGTGTGAGAGACCAGAAGCTTTGGATATCTGCAGGCTGGATCTTTTTCTTTCACAACGGGATCCTTAATTGGATCAAGTGGATAATATTTCCTAAGTGCAGGTATGTGTCCGTGGTTCTTTGTGCACTGGATACTAACTGTACCTGAATTTGTATTTTTCAAAAAATCAAGCTGAAGCCTATAGCTTGTCCTATAAATTCTCAGCCCCAAAAATGAATTCCTAGGAGCACAGTCTCTGTCAAGGCTCTAGAGGCTTTCATCCACAGATAGCATAACAGTGACTAGGCATTTGCTTCTTTCCCATGCATCAGATTTACTCAATTATAATTCAGTGCACTTTCTCCTAGATTACAACAAGGTGATGAAAATCAAGCTCACAGAATGCTGCAGAGATCTAAGACATTTCTATACATGATTGAGCAGCTGAAAACCTGCAGCAAAGATAGTGTTTCCATTTGCATTATGCGTCCTCTTTTCCAATTACAAATGGCAGGACAATGATCTCATACTGGAATAAATCAGAAATAATTCAATTAGAGCCGCATTGGTTTAAAAATGAAATAAGTAAAGGCAAAATTAGCTGTATGATAGTCTGCATAGTACTCTGCCATCTGGCTAGGATTCTGTCTTAGAGCAGTGGTTTCCGAATGTTTTTGATTGAGTACCCACCAATATATCCATATTTATTTATTTACTTATAAATTATATACATGTAGTACTATACTAATATATTATACACATTATAAAATGCACACAAAAATAGAAATTAAAAAGATAAGATAAAGTTAAAATAAAGACTATTTTAAAACATTATTTTATTTTATTTATTAATGGTACAAAAAATATTTTCTTCCTACACTGCAGCAGATTGTCTTGTGCATTCCTTGGGGTGCACACACCCCACTTTCCTAGAGTGAAGTTCTGTCATTTCTGTTTCTTTTCCTAAGCAAAGACCATCCACATGTAATTTACAAGTTCCTGTCAATGACAATCATTTTCTGCATTGGTGGTTTAACTAGCAGGAAGCATTCAGCAGTTTAATATGTAGCAAGCCCTGCCAGCTCTGCCATCCTAGTTTCTATAGCTAAGACTAAATGTCTTATTTGTTGCCCAAGACCACAATGTTGAGCTATTTTTTCTGCAGAGACCAGATGTCAAACAATTGCCAAAACACAATTGTATATGAAAATGTAGATTACATTAGCAAGGCACATCCTTTAACTTCCAGTGGTTCCAGAGACCTCAGTGGGACTTTTTGTATGCTTAGAGATAACTCCTGATTCAGCAAAATACTTGAAAAAAATTTGAAACTAGCAGGCATTTACATTCTTCAGTGCTTCTGAATGAAATCACATGCCTGCACTTTTGCTTTAGGACACAGATCAGTACTCTACTCATTTCAGTGGCGTTTCTGCCTCAGGGAAGCAGACAAATCTGTTAAATCTCTAAATCAGATCAACACATTAAATGGTGATATGGATGCAAAGGGGAATTACTAGACCATGCAGTCTTAAACCATGGATAGGTGAGAATGCCCTTTAAATATATGTGTGCAAGCAGTGGTCAGAATGACCCAGCATGTGATGGTACTCCAGACAGGTATCTCTGAATTTTTCTTTCAGCCACCTGTGATTAGGAATCAGTTAATGGGTAAAATGCAAGAAGCCTTACAGTATGTAATACATAATCCTCAGCAGTCCCAGGATGAAACCACTTAGTTTTGAGCCCTGCAAATGGCATTTTAAAAGCTTCCTATAGAGCTTGCTGGCCCTGGTCATCATTCCAGTTCAGGTTAGCAATCCTAAGATTAAACTGGATGTCAGCTGCTGCCAGGACTGCAGCAAGGTATAAAGAATTGCCAGAAATGCTGCCAATACCCTCATGTGCACCTGAAAACACTGAAAAGGGTTGAAATTGATGTGGGTAATTTCACACACTGCTTCAGTTTTAACAAAAGTGAGAGAAGCAATGCGGTACCTGTGAAATACATTGGAATAGCTCTAAACATCAAATTAGCTCAGTTTATATCATACTCTCCAGGGATCTTTTGCTTTTTGGGACTTGGAAGGGATTTTTCTGGTGATGAAGTAACAAAGATATTTGCATATGGAACCAGGGGAATACAGATTAATAAATATTTAAAGACGAACCAAACCAACTGATTACAGATCTCAGGAAGTCAATTGTGCAAATACAAAAGAAAGAAAAAGAACAACTTTCATGTTGTAGAAAAAACAACTCATCAGCATTTGAATCAAAAAAGTCAGTGTCCTGGCTGACTCCAGCTGCTAACAGACATGATTTAGCTGGGAAACTGCCAAATGTTCTTCATATATTTCAGTGGAAATATTGAAAAAAATGAATGAATGTCCTGGTTTGAGATAAAACAGGACCAATTTTGTTCAGTAATTTCACTTTTTAGCTAGGCCTCTTCTAACTACTGAAATTAACAGCATATTGTGCAGACAATGTTCACTCTGAGTCAACTCAGAGTCAACAGAGTCAAGTCTGTTTAACCTGCCAAATGCGTTGCAAAGTTTATTTACTCTTTCTGTTTTTATGCAAAGGTTTAAATGTGCTGTTTTGGTGTGGTTTTCAATTCAGATGTATAATATGATTAATTGGATAATGGCTCTATCTGCATATCTTGGGCATCACGTGATGGATTCTGTTACTAATTACACTTTCAGTTTTACCTGGGGAAAATTTACTTTGCCGTTTGATGATTATACTAACGTGGCACCACCAGAGCCAGGGGATGGAAACCTTTTGGGCTGTTTTGGTAAGGATTGTTACTTTCTTAAGATCGTGATTTTGTTGTCAGTTTTCCTGAATGTGTTGCAGGGGTGGCTTATTGTGAAATATCAGTGCAGGAGTCCACACACACACTGTAGCGGCACAAGCCCCTCCGCCGCCTGTCCCAGCAAAAGATACTCCAGCCTTGACAATGAACACCGTCACTGCTCCAGCTGCTTCGACAACAAGTACCACTGCTACTCAAACTCCATCAGAACCGGTACAAGTTGCCCCAGTGACCAGGAAGCAGAAAAGTAGGTCAGTTCGTTCCCTTACCCCTTATGACAAAGACCAGCTCAAGACAGATAGCTTGAGAGAGTTCTGACAGAAATCCAGGAGAAGGTCCTTCTAAGGTAGATCCAGGAGAGGGTCCTTCTAAACTAGACAAAGGAAAGAGACCTTTTAAAAAAGGTAAAGAGGGTCCTTCTAAAGCAGATCCAGGAGAGGGTCCTTCTCGGGCAGCATCAATGCAGGAAGACTCAGATGTAGAGATTGTTGTAAAATCCTTCTCTATGAAGGATTTGAGAAATATAAGGAAGGATTTTAGTCATCGTGAAGGTGAGACACTTATCTACTGGTTGTTCCGATGCTGGGATAGTGGGGCAGATACCATAGACTTAGATGGCAGAGAAGCTAGGCAATTGGGAAACCTGGCCAGGGATGGAGGTATCAATAAAGGGATTGGGAGAAAGACAAGCACTCTCAGTCTCTGGAGGCAACTAGTGTCAGCTGTAAAGGGCAGGTATCCCTTTAAGGATGATTGTGGGAAACTGGCTAGCTGAGAAGGGTCACATAGATATGATCCAGCTGGCTGAGCAGGAGCTTAAGAAACATCGGACTCAGCTCCTGTGATTGCTAAACTGGCAAGGACAACCTGACCCTGACTGCAGACGTTACACAGTAATGAGAAGCATGTGGTCACTCAGGCATGGGAAAAGAGGGAGTAGCTGCATGGGAGAAGAAGAGGTATCTAACCGCAGATAAGGAACTAAGGGCTGGAGTGACGAACCAATCAGAATGCTGTATTATGGAACATGTATTAGCTAATTATAGCAGAGTATAAAGACAGCTGTGTTATGCAAAGTATAAAAGACAACTGTGCTATTCAATAAACAAAGCTTGCTGATCACTCACATTGAGTGCACCTGTCTTCCCTCCGTCGCAACAGATGATATTGAATGCTGTCCAAGCAAATGGACCATCATGGAAAAAGGTATTAAGTACCTGAGAGAACTGGCTGTGCGAGGTGATTTATGGTGACTGGCGAGTGATTGTAGACCCTAATGAAATGCCATGCAAGCGACCTATGTTACGGATGTTTGTGCAGAGTGCACCATCAGCATATTCCCACACATTGTCAACAATGGTCTGGGGAGGATCTGATTCCAACACACCAACTTTAAATGAAGTGGCTAACAGAATATGACAGTATGAAGATAGTCTCTCTCGTCCCTTCACTGTGGCAGCTGTGGAAAAAACCAAGAAAATGATTGAGAAAATGTCTGAGAAAATGATTGCACAAATGTCTGAGAAAATGGCTGAGCAAATCGAGAAAATGGCTAAGAAAAAAGAAGCTGTTTGATAAGCTGTCTGAGAATGAGGAAGAATCCCACTCTTCCCCTGCACAGACCCACATCACAGCTGTTAGCAGAAGACGCCCTCCTACAAGACTGACTCAAGAGAAACAGAACCCGCTCCGACAGTCTGGAATGCTTCTGATGAACACCAACCACTCTCTACAACTACCTGAAAGGAGGTTGTAGTGGGGTGGGGGTCGGTCTCTTCTCCCAAGTAACAGGCAATAGGACAAGAGAAAATGGCCTCAAGTTGCACCAGGGGAGGTTTAGATTGGAGATTAGGAAAAATGTCTTCACTGAAAGGATGGTCAAGCATTGGAACAGGCTGCCCAGGGAAGTGCTTGAGTTGCCATTCCTGGAGGTATTTAAAAGATGTGTAGATGTAGTGCTAAGGGACATGGTTTAGTGGTAACTTGGCAGTGCTGGGTTAATGGCTCGACTTGATGATCTTAAAGGTCTCTTCCAACCAAAACGGTTCTATGATTTTATGATGAATAAGCATAATGGAAGATTTCAGGTACAGTATTAAAGATTTATTGTTTCAGAAAACGGGCACTTCCAATGATTTTTTTAAGTTACAGCTGCACTGATTTCCCCTTATATTTTACAATAAGGTTATTCCAATCACTTTCAACAATGATCTATTGTAATTGCCTTTTCTTCTGTATGTTGAAATGAAAGAAGTCAACTTAAGACTTCTAAATATTTTTTAGTTTTATATTATAAATGAAGTCATCTAAGAATCCATCATAGAAATGCTTGAATTTTACCATTTAGACATAAATCACAAAATTGAGTTTATAAAACACACATGTAAAATATTGGATTGACTGAATCTCAATATTCTGTGGTTCTCTTTTCGTCAACACTTCCAAGTTACTGAGCTACCATCTTATGCTGCAACAAAAGGGAAAACATACTGACCTGCTCCAAAGGACTTTGGAGCTGGACCTTTGTGAATATACAGTGGAAAAAAAAATTAACTGATTGATTGTGGCATCAATTATCCCATGTGACTAACATTTGAAGAAGTAGACAACCGGTATGAAAATGTCTGTCTAAATATGCATTTATCATTCTCTTTAAGCTTGAAGATGTTAAAACAAAAAAAACTTGGAAAGGTCCCATGCCTGAAGTCCCTTACATAGATGTTTTACTTAATGATTTTCTAGTATAACTCTAGAATTAAAAGAAATAGGTATTATATTTGTTCAAGTAAGGACTCAAGAAACTGCTTAAAATAGAAGGCTACTCATAGTTACCTGTTGACGCGGAAGCACGGACAGATACACCACGACCAATATGATCAGTGTAAATGCCACTTTATTGCACAGATAGCTCAGCTAATATAGACAATTTTCTCCCGCACCACGCAACACTCAAGCAATAATTGGTTACATGCATAGTTCAAACAAGCATCTCTACTATATGATTGGCTAGCCCCAGCTGTTCACTCGCCTAGTTATCTACTTCTATGTTTTAATTAAAATCCTGCTTATCGGTACATTCAGCAACAGTTCTTTCCTCCCTCAACATAACTCAGACGTTCACAAAGCACAATTTGACCTTTGACATTCCTTGAAGCTTACACTGTCGTCAACAAGTTCTCAGTGCTTGGGGTGCTCACAGGGTGACCATTGATCTCTAAAAATTCTCCCACAGTTACCGTGTTTGAAAATGCCAAAGAAAAGTCCACACCTAAATATATTACTATCTAATGTATAAGCCGGGGGAACACATATGGCTGTATAAGTTCAACGCCAGCTGGATGCCAGTCATTTCTTATCAATGATGCTTGGACTGGAGTTTTCTGGAATCCAGTTGGGTCTGAATATACATATATCTGCTAAAGGCTTTTCAGACATCATCTTATCATAGAAAAAACAGAATACTCACTTGTAATCAGTTCAAGTAATAGCTGTACCTATGACCGAAGGGCAAAAGCCAGAAGGAAGGTGGGAAAATGCAGAGAAATGCAGAGATTTTCAAGCAAAGTACTACCCTTACTGCCATTTACAGCAATAAAAAGATACTTACTTATACAGGTACTTACAGGACCAATGCTAAGTACATATATATGTAATTAAAAAATGTAATACACTGTGCCAGTACTTAATGCCAGTGTTTGAGTTTGTTACTTCTATTGTTTTTTAGTACTTCTTCATTTGCCCCTTTTGTCTTTTTATGAAATTCATAAACTAGCTTAGAAATTAACATTAATTCATTAATTCAAAGTTAATGTGTTAATGAAAAAAAGGTCTTTCTAAATCTTAAAGGATGTACACGAAGTACATCTGACAGAACTGAACACAAGAGCTTAGTCATAAGTTGTTTGGGAATTCTTAAATCATGAACCTGTGGTAAATATTGAAACATATGAGCAGAACAAACTCTTGATTTTGTTGATGCTAAGCAAAGACTGTTGTGGTTGCAATTTCATAAATAAAAAGGTTTTCGTTTTCTACTAACTTCCCATTTTAAAGCAATGGGTTCTGAAGTGTGTCTGAAGCATGTGTTCATCCTACAGCTTGGGGAGGAAGAGTATAATGATAATACTTATCAGATCTCACTTACCCCATCCACTTGTTCACAGCAAGGCCTCCTGGCAGGACATGTGTCCCCATGGAGAGGAGCCCATGCAGGAGCAGGTTTTCACTTTAAGGGTGGTAAGGCACTGGAATAGGTTGCCCAGAGAGGTTGTTGAGGCCCCATTGCTGGGGGTGTTCAAGGCCAGGCTGGACGTGGCCTTGGGCAACCTGGTCTAGTGGGAGGTGTCCCTGCCCATGGCAGGGGGTTGGAACTCGATGATCTTCAAGGTCCTTTCCAACCTAAACTATTCTATGATTCTATGATTCTGGCAGGAGCTGTGACCCTGTGGGAGACCCGCACTGGAGCAATCTGTTCCTGAAGAACTGCACCCCATGGAAAGGACCCATGCTGGAGTAGTTCGTGAAGACCTGCACCCTCTGGGAAGGACCCACATTGGAACAGTTTGTGAATGACTGTCTCCCTGTGGGTGGGACCCCACACTGGAGCAGGGGAAGAGCATAAGGAGGAAGGAGGGACAGAGACAACGTGTAATGAACTGATTGCAACTCTCATTCCCTGTTCCCCTGTGCCACTCGGGGGGAGGAGGCAGAGAATTCAGGAGTGAAGTTGAGCGCAAGAACAAGGGAGAGGTGGGGGGAAGGTGTTTTTTAGATTTGTTCTCATTTCTCATTATCCTACTCTGATTTGATTAGAAATAAATTAAATTAATATCCCCATGTCAAGACTGGTTTGCCCATGACAGTATTGCTGAGTGATCATAGAATCATAGAATTGCTGAGGTTGGAAGGGACCTTTAAGATCATCAAGTCCAACCATCAACCTACCCTGACAAAACCACCTCTAAACCATGTCCCCAAGTACCACATCTACCCTTTTTTTAAACACCTCCAGGGATGGCAAATCCACCACCTCCCTGGGCAGTCTATTCCAATGTCTAATAACCCTTTCAGTGAAAAAATGTTTCCTAATATCTAATCTAAACCTCCCCGACATAACTTTAACCCATTTCCTCTTGTCCTATCACTTTTCACCAGGGAGAACAGGTCAGCTCCCACCTCTCTACAGCCTCCTTTCAGGTAGTTGTAGAGGGTGATAAGGTCTCCCCTCAGGCTCCTCTTCTCCAGGCTAAACAACCCCAGTTCCCTCAGTC
>NW_009646610.1:0-1502 GCF_000708025.1 Charadrius vociferus | reverse complement strand
ATATATAATTATTTTAATTTTTATTATTTTATTCGTATTTTCATTAAAGTAGTTTAATTTTTTCTAAACTCATAAGTCTCTCTCTTTCTCCCTCCTGTCCTTGGAGAGAGAGGTGGGGGAGAGCATCTGTCGTTCATTTTCATTGGCCAGTCCAGCTCAAACCACGACACAGGGTTAATCAGCAGTTAACTTTTGCTTCTCAGTTCAGCACAGTTATTCCATTTGGTTTTAGTTGGCCACAACTGCAAGTCATTTACACAATTCATTCATGGTGTGGGCTTTATGGTGCAGGTTAACTGATTCACAACAGGACGTGACCCCATCTCCCTGGATGTGAATTGCTATGCCTTTTTTTTATGTCAGTGGCTGGTACTGGTATCTATCTGACCCAGTTTAGGAAGCTTGATCGGCAATTCCCTCTTTCCTCTTGACCAAGGACAGCAGGGTGCCAGCATCAGCACAAGAAAAGCAGCAGAAGAATGTAGCTCAGCAGATGAGGAATAGGAGTATCCCATTCAGCGGCCCTCATGTTAGACCAACAGTTAGATATGGCAGCACTGATCAAGAACTGATATCAATTTATCCACCCTTAGCAGAAATAATAACGTATAAATGCTTCTTTTTAAAGCAAAAAAAAAAGGGGGACAGAAGAAATACACCAGCTTTATAAGGTAGAATTTGGAATGGTTTATTCTCCAGTTAATGTTATAATTAGCAACAAAAGCAGAAAATGCAATCCTTCTTTTAGGCAGGAAGATGAACTAAATAGTATCATAAGGCCCTTTTGAATAAAAAGCAATGAGAAAAGACCAGACATAAGGAACTAAGCTTTGGTTCACTGATGTGCTTTCCTTTCCCAGGGAGTCAACAGTAATTCTGCATATATATGGCCGAGATCATGGAGATAAGAAAATATTTCCAGAAATATAATAGACAAAAGCGTCCTACCTCCCATACCAAAAATGTAAAAGCCTATGCTTGCGGAATAGAAGAAAAAGAAAGTAGAAGGAGGCAAAGCGTGAGTGTGATCTGGAAGATGCATATTTCTTAGTCTTCATTAAAGGAAATTGGTGACATCAAGATTGGAGGCAGCCTGGGCTGCAGTGATCATGTACTGGTGGAGTTCACAATCCTGAGAGATATGGGTCAGGCGAAGAGTGAAGTCAGGACCCTGAATTTTAGGAAAGCAAACTTCCAGCTGTTCAAGGACTTAGTCAATAGGACCCCCTGGGAAACTGCCCTCAGGGACAAGGCAGCAGAACACAGCTGGCAGATCTTTAAGGATGCTTTCCATAGAGCTCAAGAGCTCTTGATTCCCAGGTGTAAGAAATCAGGAAAGGAGGGCAAGAGACCGACATGGACAAGTCGAAACCTGCTGGTCAAACTAAAGGGCAAGAAAGAGATGCCCAGGCAGTGGAAGCAGGGACAGGTATCCTGGGAAGAGTATAGGGATGCTGCCTGGTTGTGTGGGGATGGGGTCAGGAAGGTCAAGGCACAGCTGG
>NW_009646609.1:89610-90456 GCF_000708025.1 Charadrius vociferus | reverse complement strand
GCCAAAAGCCCGGTCTGGCCGAAAACCATTTGTCAATGGTCTTGTTCTCTTTGTTGGGTGATAGCTGTAGCTCCAAGCTGCACCAGTTCTAATCAGATGGTCCTTGGATAGCTGTTCCAGTTGTCTCTATGGCTCCAGATGGCTCTGCATGTCTGCCACTTCTAAGGTAGCCTGTTATCTATAAGATTCTTGCTATGCTATTTGCTATGTTGCAATGTCTAACTGGATGTTGTTTTCCCATATCACAAGGGGAGTTGAGACTAATGGAGTGGTGGTGGATAAGTGTCTGCCTGGCTTATAGTTGACCCTGGGGAAGGGGGAGAACAGGTGTTTCCTTAATTGTTTCTTTCACTATTTGTTTTCTTTCTGTGAGAAAGAAAAGTGAGACCCCACCTGGAGTACTGGGTCCAGCTCTAGGGCCCCCAACATAATGATGCTGTGAAAAGCTGAAATCAGGACTCAATAGTCTCATTTACTATAAACTGGTATTTTTTTATTGCAGCGCTGGACGCACAGGGGATCGTTGCTCCTAATGTGCGCACATGTCCTGGTTCCGGCAGGGATGGGGTTAATTTCCCCAGGAGCCGGCAGGGGGCAGGTATTCCATACCACGTGCCCCATGCCCGAGCTATAAGAGGAGCTAGCTGGGGTGAGGAGAGGAGTCGCCACTCAGGGATGGGCTGCGGCAGTGTGGGTCCAGTCAGTGTGCTTCGTGGCGGTACTGTAATAGTGTTTTCGTCTTTTCCTTTTGCTGTTCTGTTAAATTGCACTCTTTTAACCCACGAGTTTGGCCCTGTCATTTTCTTTTTCCACGACTGTGGGAGTTGTGCGAGCGGCTGCGTGGTT
>NW_009646609.1:89100-89569 GCF_000708025.1 Charadrius vociferus | reverse complement strand
GTAAAGGGTTAGTTATACAGCTTATATACATGCCATATATACATATTCACAAGGTTTTCGGGAAATGATTAACATGTTCATTACTTTTCCAGGAACTCATTACCATAGGCTATTACCCACTCCCGTATGCGCATTATAGTCTCTGGGTGGTCCTTCAGAATCCTCTGGTCCTTTACTCCTCTTTATCACTGTATTGTTTTGGTGAACTGTCCTTATCTGGTTGCCAAAGCCAGGGAGCTAGCCCTAGCCAAAAACCAGTTAATGGTCCTGTTCTGTTTGTTGGGTGATAGTTGTAATAGTTTAAAGCTAGGCCTGTTCCTTCAAAATAAAGTTAGTTAATAAGTTTCCATTGGGTCCTCTCTTCAATCAGATGGACTTGGACCCGTTGGAGTGAGTCCAGAGGAGGGCTGGGAAGATGATCAGAGGCCTGGAGCACCTCTCCTATGAAGACAGCCTGAGAGAGTTGGGG
>NW_009646609.1:78904-88884 GCF_000708025.1 Charadrius vociferus | reverse complement strand
GAAGGTGTCCCTGCCTATGGCAGGGGGGTTGGAACTAGATGATCTTTAAGGTCCCTTCCAACCCAAACCATAGTATGATTCTATGAGTCTTTCTCAATATCTAAATCAATAATTAAAAGTTCATGTTAGTTGACAATAATCAAAATTAATTAAAATTCCCTGAGTCGAGACTGTTTTGCCTGCGACAGGTTTTCATCTTGCTATAGGACTAGTTTTACGTTCTAGCGTAAATACATGGAATTTTCACAGTAAAATGTTTTTGTCTGCTCTTGCGTCTTGGACCTCTGGAACTCCTAGGTTTTCTTGGCCCACTGCAATGTGTGGGAAACTTAAAAATGAGTTATTACTTTAAAATAATAAGTTGCTTTTGTGCCCAATTGCTGTACAGGGCAGGAGGGTCTCAGCCTTTTGCATTTGTTGTATTTTGTGTGTCCTCTTATTTATGGCAGTATATAAGCCAAGAGTCTAGTGATAATTTCCTCCCCAGTGTTCTGTGATGTGGGATTAATTGGTCACATACTGAACTCGATCTTACCAAATTTTGTTACTTTCTACGGTATACAGAAGTTTCAGATTAATCAATGAAGTCATGAAGTGTTTAGGGAAGATCACTGTTACTTATGTTTCCATTGTACTTTTGCAGTGTTCCTATTCTTCTTACTGCCCATCCCTTCCTCAAACTCCTAGCCCACCAAAGATATGTCCCCAATGACAGACCATAATGGAACTCTGTAAGAGTTCTAACAAAGAGTGGAGATGTTCTTGGTGTTTGGTGGAATTAATTCCAATGCACAGCATTCTATTCTGGATACGCATATTTAGATCTCACTTTGCAATTATAATTATGTTTTCCAATGAAGTCAGGAATTATAGGATTTTGAAAAGAAAGACAAGTGTTTCCATTTTAAGGGATTTTTAATTGCTGATAATGAAACTGGCAGGACTTTCTCAGCTTCCAAGAAGGTTAGAGTGGGTCTCATAGAAGCAGAAACCACTGTCATCTGCTTCTAAGTTTCAGTGCATGAATCCTTGGCAGTAATGTGGTTGTTCTTTTAGCATATAGCTGCTACTATCTGAATGAGACAAACTTCCTAAAAACAGCTCTCTCATGAGTAATGGAAAAGCTGCCCATTGAAAAAAAGTCCATTGAAACAGTAGTCATTTGTCAGAAGGTTGACTATAACATTGATAACAGCAACCTTCAAGTTACCTAGAGACGGCTTTCTTTGAATCAAAATTGCCTTGATGCCTCTTAAATGTTGGGTTTTAGACTGCAGTAATTATGGAATTGCTGGAAATCATTAAGTCATTGTTGCATTAAAGGGCAAAGTAATTTGGCAGAAAATAAATCCCCTTGTGTTCCAGCCTGTATCAGAGGGGCTGGGGGTGGCTAGGCTTAGATTCTGAGCAATGCCCAATTTGGCATTAGAAGTCCGGTCGCGTTCAATATGTATATTGAACTATCACGATTATGGATGCACTAATAACACCATACACAATTCGATCTAGCGGCGTTCCATGAACTAGCACAGCCACACTTAAGGAGTTTGGTTGCATTCACTATGAACTCTCACGGCTAGATTAATGAAAAGTGGAGTTTATTGAAGCAACAGATGCACAAGTTCTTTTGGATTGCTGGTGATAAAGTTACTGTCTGCAAAGCACGCGCAAATACTAAGGATGTTAGTAATACAGCCTGGCTACAAATGTGTTGTTATAAAGCAACTCTATAGAGATTTCTAAGTTTCCCAGGGAAGCACTTGGTATAGCCAAGTATTCGAATCTTACCCACAAGTGTCCTTATGGGGGGGAAGGGAGGCTCAGCCCATCGACTGATCCCAGAGGTCAGGAGCAGTCAGCGATGGTATTTCCCTGACTGAGATGGTATCTTCCCTGACATCCCTCCTCTCTTAAGCTATTTTTATATTATTTTTTACCTTTCAGGTGGAGCTTGAGGAACTCCAGTCATACATACTTTTGTTATAATTGGTGTAAAATTCTCTCGCTTCTCTTGTAAAGGTATAGACTAGGAAAAATTTAGAGTGCAGGCTCCGTGAGGAGTGATCGCACCTTGGAGGTGGGTGGCTTTTGGGATGGAGGTGTGTTTTGGTATTATAATGATACTATAATGAGCAAAGTTCACCTAAAGGATAGCATTTTGTCAAAAAATGACAGATCATTGGCTCAAGGTAGCAATTGGGCAGCTTATCAGTTCCATAAGACCTTCAAGTTCCTATTTTATCACAGAGTTTGGCTGCGGTGTCTCCACTCCGCTCCATCCCCTGTGCAGTTTTTCTTAGAGTTAGCAAACCAGGCTCCCCCGATGTCACCAACATCTAAGGTTGCCTAGGGAACCTCTGTGGAATGCATCCTTTGCAGACCAGCTGCACTCTGCCCTGAAAGTTTTGTCGATGCTGTACCTTTCTTTAAAATGGGAATATAATTTTAATTTCTAAGTCACCTCCGACAATTATTCCACAGTCATGTGATAGGAAGCTTGGTGTTAATATATTTTCAGAATTAACTGAAAGGCATTTCTGTAAAAACAAAATAAAAACTCCCAAAACCATCCAAACAGGGAAAACCAAACCAAACCAAACCCCTGCCTCTTTCCTTCTCCTTTTCTTGTTTTTCTTGCAGAATTATCAAATGCAAAAGATCATTCCTGAACCATGGAGGTGCTGCAGTGTGATGGCTGTGATTTCCGAGCTCCATCCTATGAAGACCTAAAAGCTCACATTCAGGATGTTCATACTGCTTTTCTGCAGCCAACAGATGTCTCTGAGGAAAACCCTAGCCAGCCGAGGTCTGGCTCCATGAATGCTAGCAATCAGACTGAGATTGAATTTTCTTCTGTAAAGGATGAATTTACAATTGCAGATAAAATAGCAGGTAAACCTCAACCCTAAGCCCTTATCTCACATGTGACTTAATTCAGTGCATTTTATTTGGTATGTTTCAGTGTGATTTTTAAAACCTTTTATCTTTATTACTATGGTAGTGAAGTGAATGATGTTTAGTTACAGCCAAATTTTTTCTGTAAATGTAAACAGTTGTGGATTTGTTGTCTTGCTATTTTTCACATGCTGCTTCATATTGCTTCTTTTCCTTGCTTTACAACACCATGAGATCTAGAAGAGTTTTGAACTTTATCAGTGTACCCTTTTATTTCAAGAAGATTATTTTGGAAATTGTCTATCCCAAATTCTGTAACATCTATTAGTTTTCTGACCATTCTCATATGCACAGGTCTAATCATAAAGAAGTGATGGAAACCTGGTGTGATTAACATGTTCAAGATGTGTGTGTATTCATATGCATACAGGGTAGATGGGGGAAAATTGTCTAATTTTACTTATTTACATATTTACTTTTTAATTCTTATTTTAGGGCAAAATACAACAACTCAGATGAGGACTGGAAGTTATTATAGCCAGAGCCAAAGTTTTTATGATCAACATATGGCTCCAAATCCTAAACCAACCAACAAGTTTTTCCAGTGCAAATTCTGTGTGCGATACTTCCGATCTAAAAACCTCCTCATAGAGCACACTTGCAAGGTTCATGGAGCGCAAGTTGGGGGGAGCTCAGTAGGGTCACACACTGCTGGATCCTTGAATTACAACATCATGATGCACGAGGGGTTTGGCAAAGTTTTCTCTTGCCAGTTTTGCACCTACAAATCACCGAGGCGCGCAAGGATTATTAAGCACCAGAAAATGTATCACAAAAACAATCTGAAGGAGAGTTTAACACCTACTGTTACCTCTGCTGTATCTGAATTGACATCTGCTTCTGTGCCAGTGCAGGAACCCTGCAAGGAATTGCCTGCAGAGGTGATAGAACGGAGCATTTTGGAGTCCATGGTCAAGCCTCTAACAAAGTCCAGAGGCAACTTCTGCTGTGAATGGTGCAGTTACCAGACACCTCGAAGGGAGCGCTGGTGTGACCATATGATGAAGAAGCACCGCAGCATGGTAAAAATACTATCAAGATTGAGGCAGGAACAAGACAGAACCAGTGCACTTGATGTGCAGAGTAAGAGTGCCCAGAATGACTCCCCAAACTCTCATTATATCTCTATGGATGTGACGGGCCTTGATATGTTGAATGCTGATGTCTCAAACTTCAGAAGCTCTACAGGCAATTCCTTTATCAGGCCCAACTCTTCTATATCCTCTAAGATTTCTTCTGTGTCTTATCCTCAAATGAAGTCTAAATTACCTCACAACTCAGACATAGTTAATTTATCTGACAGATCCCGCTATGGAGTTGCTGACATGACAAATTCTTCTGCTGACTTGGAAACAAACAGTATGCTAAATGACTCCAGCTCAGACGAAGAGCTAAATGAAGTGGACAGTGAGAATGGCTTGAACTCTGTGGACCACCAGTCTTCAGGAATATCTGCAGAGCAACTGATGGGATCTGATGGCAACAAGCTGTTGGAAACGAAAGGGATTCCCTTTAGAAGATACATGAACAGGTTCCAATGTCCTTTTTGCCCTTTCCTCACAATGCACCGCCGAAGCATCTCCCGTCACATTGAGAATATCCACCTGTCTGGGAAGACAACTGTATACAAATGCGATGAATGCCCTTTCACCTGTAAGAGCTCGTTAAAGCTTGGAGCTCATAGGCAATGTCATGCATGTACATCAGACTGGGACACTGTGAATTCTCAGAGTCAAAACATTGTCTCCTCTTTGAATGACAACACAGTTTCTTATGAAAGTGGAAATATAAACAGAAGGAAGTCAGCTGGGATGACGGAAACAGTGCGGCAGCAACAGCAGCAGTTGCCTCAATCCCATTCACAGCATCCTTATAAGTGCACAATGTGTAACTATTCTACCACTACTTTGAAAGGCCTCAGAGTTCATCAGCAGCACAAGCACTCATTTTGTGACAACTTAGCAAACTATGATGGACTGCCATCCAACATGCCACAAGAGAGCGAGGCAGATGCTCTCACCTCTGTCAGCACAGTGAAGAAAAGCCAGACCTCAATTCTTGGTCTCTCATCTAAAAATATCTTTGTTGCTAAGGTTTCTCGGAAAGTGTCAAATGACTGCCCTTTGGATCTCTCACCAGTGAAGAAAAGAACTAGAATTGAGGAAATAGCAAGCAACCTGCAGAGCAAAATAAACCAAAACAAACAGCAAGAAGATGCTGTGATTAATGTAGAGGATGATGAGGAAGAGGAAGAAGACGAGGTGGAGATAGAAGTGGAATTAGACAGAGAAGAAGAACAAACAGAACCAATGGTGGAGGTTTCTAGTTCTTATGCACCCCAGCAAATGTGGGGGAGAGAGACTAATGATTCCCAGAAGGATGCCAACTTCAGAAACATGCATCATGATTATAATTCCACCAATGGAGCAGAGATCGAACTCACTTTATCTGAAGATGAGGAAGATTATTTTTCTTCCATTAACATGAAAGATCAACAGAGCCCTAATGCCTCTGTTCTGGGAAGCCAGCCAAATATGTATGGCCCTGATCAGAACAATGAAAATGTGGAAATTAACAACTCTGGCAGGCTTTACTATTGTAAACACTGTGATTTCAGCAACAAATCTGCCAGGAGTGTTAGCACCCACTACCAGCGAATGCATCCCTATATTAAATTCAGCTTTAGGTATATCCTGGATCCCAATGATCACAGTGCAGTATACAGATGCCTTGAGTGTTATATTGACTATACGAACTTTGAAGACCTGCAGCAACACTATGGAGAGCATCACCCTGAAGCTATGAATGTATTGAACTCCGATCACTCTGATCTGATCTACCACTGTCGCTTCTGTTCTTACACTAGCCCGAACGTTAGAAGCCTGATGCCACATTACCAAAGAATGCATCCAACAGTGAAAATTAACAATGCAATGATATTTTCAAGCTATGTTGTTGAGCAGCAAGAGGGGCTAAACACGGAGTCTCAGACACTGAGAGAAATCTTGAATTCTGCTCCAAAAACTATGGCAACCTCCACCCCTGTGGCTCATGGGACTACTGTGCCAGCAAGTTTTAACAAAAGTGCCACAAAGAGTTTTAGTTCTGAATGTGAAAATCAGAAGGCACCTTTGGTCAGTTCTGTGGTTGTTTATGACTGTGATGTGTGCTCATTTGCAAGCCCTAACATGCATTCAGTTCTGGTGCATTACCAGAAAAAACACCCTGAAGAAAAAGCATCATATTTCAGAATTCAGAAGACCATGCATATGGCTTCTGTTGACAGGGGCTCTGCCCTGGCTCAAATGTCTTTTGATATGGGGGTGTCTGACTCCTCAAAACTGTCCAACTTGTCTTCTCAACCTCCACCTCCTCTGCCACTGCCCCCAGACCTTGCTCCTGAACTCTACTATTGCAAACACTGTTCATACAGCAACCGTTCAGTTGTGGGAGTGCTTGTCCACTACCAGAAAAGGCATCCAGAAATAAAGGTCACTGCCAAGTACATCAGACAGGCACCCCCTACTGCGGCAATGATGAAGGCTGGTGAGCTGCCACCTGGGATTCAGAAACTGCCAGTGTCAGTGCAGCAGTTGAGCCGGGGCAGTTCTGAGAGCTCTGTGAATCCCCTTGAGAATGAAATGTTCTTCTGCCAGCACTGTGATTATGGAAACCGGACTGTGAAAGGTGTGCTCATTCATTATCAAAAGAAGCATCGTGATTTCAAAGCCAATGCAGATGTGATTAGGCAGCATACAGCTACCATTAGAAGCCTTTGTGATCGTAACCAGAAGAAATCATCTGGCAGCCTACCTGCTCACACCTCCAGCACTGAACAGGACAAGACAAAGCTTAGAGCCCTCAAATGCAGGCAGTGTAGCTACACATCACCTTACTTCTATGCGTTGAGGAAGCATATTAAGAAAGACCACCCAAATATGAAGGCAACGGTCACATCCATTCTGAGATGGGCATTTTTGGATGGCTTGATAGAAGCTGGTTATCACTGTGAATGGTGTATTTATTCACATATGGAACCGAATGGTTTGCTTGTGCATTACCAAAGGAGACATCCTGAACATTATGTTGACTATACATATATGGCAACTAAACTCTGGGCAGGTCCAGATCCTTCCCCTCCTACTTTAGTGATGCCAACAGAGGCAAAGACCTATAAATGCAGAGACTGCATTTTTGAAGCATCTTCCATTTGGGGTATTACTAATCACTACCAGGCTTTTCACCCTTGGGCTATGAATGAGGATGAATCTGTATTGTTAGATATCATTAAGGAGAAAGATGCTACTGAGAAAATTGGCACACAGCTTGATGAAGTTAAGGCCAGGATTAATTCTGAAAAACAGGTAACATCACAGATGGATCAGGATGTGGAGAACCCCATCTTTTCCCAGGAAAAAACTATTCAGCTGACTTCTGCACACCCTGCCATCTCCTCCACTCCATATCAGTGTACAGTTTGCCAGTCTGAGTACAATAACTTGCATGGCCTCCTGACACATTACGGCAAAAAGCATCCTGGCATGAAAGTGAAAGCTGCTGACTTTGCACAGGACATAGACATTAACCCAGGGGCTGTGTACAAGTGCAGACATTGCCCATACATTAACACACGTATTCATGGTGTCCTTACACATTACCAGAAACGGCACCCATCAGTAAAGGTTACTGCTGAAGACTTTGTGCATGATGTGGAACAGTCGAATGACATTGCCCAGAATGACATAGAAGAGACAAGTAGGATTTTCAAGCAAGGCTATGGTGCGTACCAGTGCAAACTATGCCCTTACACCCATGGCACACTGGAGAAGCTCAAAATTCATTATGAGAAATACCATAATCAGCCTGAATTTGATGTTTTTGCTCAGTCATCGCCAAAGGTGTCTGCCTCAGTGGAGCCAGACATGGTAACTGAAATCAAAGCCTCCCCAGAAATTGCTACTGATGCTGTTGGAGAAGTCTCTATCTCAGCACCTCATTTCACCAGTTCTCACTTAGTGTCTCACACAGTGTTCCGATGTCAGCTCTGCAAATACTTCTGTTCTACCCGGAAGGGGATAGCCAGGCACTACCGCATCAAACATAATAACGTTCGGGCACAACCAGAAGGCAAGAACAACCTCTTCAAATGTGCTTTGTGTTCCTACACCAACCCTATCCGCAAAGGGCTTGCGGCACACTACCAGAAAAGACATGACATTGATGCTTACTACACTCACTGCTTAGCAGCCTCCAGGACGGTAAGCGACAAACCCAATAAAGTGATCATTCCATCTTCTCCCAAAGATGACACTCCTCAGTTAAGTGAGGAGCTGAGGAGGGCTGTAGAGAAGAAGAAATGCTCGCTTTGTTCCTTCCAGTCCTTCAGCAAAAAGGGTATTGTGTCCCACTACATGAAGCGTCACCCTGGTGTTTTCCCTAAGAAGCAGCATGCAAGCAAGCTGGGGGGTTACTTCACTGCCGTGTATGCTGATGAGCATGAAAAGCCAACTCCAGCTGAGGAGAGGAATGACTTTGAAAAGCCTGAGGTGGAGAGCGAAGCTCATGAAACTGAGTGGCTTCCCTTCAGATGCATAAAATGTTTCAAGCTATCCTTCAGCACAGCAGAGCTGCTGTGCATGCATTATACTGATCACCACAGCAAGGATTTGAAGAGAGACTTTACCATACTGGGAAGTGGCACCCGCTTTCATAATTCTGTCTACCAGTGCAAGCACTGTGATACTAAATTGCATAGCATGGCAGAGCTGACGTCACACTTGAATAGTCACAATGAGGAATTCCAGAAGCGTGCCAAACGTCAGGAGAGGCGGAAACAGCTTTTGAGCAAGCAGAAATATGCACATGGTGCTTTTACAGATTTCAAACAAGAGAGGGTAAGGATCTGTGTATTTGGTCTCCTTCTCTGCTTCCTCTCCCCAGGGAGAAAAACAAACCAAAAGTTGTTCTTCTATACCCCAAAAAGCTCATTATTACTAATACCCACTTGCATGTTCTCTTTGACAGCCAAATGAACACAGGTTAATGAGTGACTCAGCCTGTTAATGGGCTATATAAGTCGGTTACATGTTCTGCTTTAATATCCTTCATTCTCCACCTATTCCTAGGCTCCATGGGAAGCTCTGCTCCTTCCAACTGTTTTCTTCAGGATTTTCCCTGTCTTTTTTCCTTCTGCCCACCCTTATGGATGGCTACCTGTATGACAGTTATTTATTCCTCTATTGCAAGGCTGTTGTTTGCTTTCTCATAGATTCTTTAGCAAATATCCCATTCTACTGCTCATCAATGTACCTTGAAATATCATACCAATTTCCTTCTCAAGCTTATCTATTTTAGTACATTTTCTGATAAAGGACCTGATGTTTATGTGCATCTGTCCAATAACTTGAAGCTTTGGGCAAGTGTTCCTGTGAACAGAAGACCAAATTCCGCTAGTCTTCTGTACCCTTCTCCCCATCTGCAGTAATTCTACTTGCTGTAGAAAAGCATACAATTGGGCAGGGAGGGAGGGATGGACCATGAAAGAGCATGGCTTGGTCTTGTAAATTAAAAATGAACAGTCTTATCATAGAATCATAGAATAGAATCATAAAATGGTTTAGGTTGGAAAGGACCTTGAAGATCATCAAGTTCCAACCCCCCTGCCATGGGCAGGGACACCTCCCAGTAGACCAGGTTGCCCAAGGCCACGTCCAGCCTGGCCTTGAACACCTCCAGGGATGGGGCCTACACAACCTCTCTGGGCAACTTGTTCCAGTGCCTTACCACCCTTAAAATGAAAAATTCTTCCTAATGTTTAATCTAAACCCGCTCTCTTCCAGTTTATAGCCATTCCCCTTCCTCCTATGACTACATGCCCTAGTAAAAAGTCCTTCCCCAGCTCTCCTGTAGGCCCCCTTTAGGTACTGGAAGGCCACAATAAGATCTCCCCGGAGCCTTCTCTTCTCCAGGCTGAACAGCCCCAACTCTTTCAGCCTCTCCTCATAGGAGAGGTGCTCCAGCCCTCG
>NW_009646609.1:78041-78486 GCF_000708025.1 Charadrius vociferus | reverse complement strand
TGCTCTCCACTTGGACATCGAGCCGTTGACCGCAACTCTTTGAGTGCAACCGTCCAGCCAGTTCTTTATCCACCGAGTGGTCCATTTGTTGAATCCATGTCTCTTCAATTTAGAGACCAGGATATCGTGTGGGACGGTGTCAAACACTTTGCAGAAGTCCAGGTAGAAGACATCTGTTGATCTTCCCTTGTCCACTGATGCTGTAACCCCTTCATAGAAGGCTACCAAATTTGTCAGGCATAGGGGACTACTATTATGCAGAAACTCAAGGTTTTTCCTGTCCATATCCTGTCCGCCTATTTTGAGGGCTTTAATGAAAATTGAGGTTAAAGTTTTGCACAATAGCATGTCGTAGTGGGTTGACATTGGCTGGATGCCAGGTGCCCCCCAAGCCACTCTATCACTTCCCCTCCTTTGCCGGACAGGGGGGAGGGGAGAAAATAAG
>NW_009646609.1:72038-77595 GCF_000708025.1 Charadrius vociferus | reverse complement strand
CCCCCTTAGCTTTTATTTCTGAGCAGACCTCATATGGTATGGAATATCATATCCCTTTGGTCAATTTGAGTCAGCTGTCCTGGCTATGTCCTCTCTCAAGATCTTGCCCACCCCCAGCCTACTGGCCTTTGGGGGTGGGTGCGGAATGTTGGAGAGACAGCCTTGATGCTGTTCCAGTACTGCTCCGAAGTAGCCAAAACACTAGCCTATTATCAACACCTTTCTAGCTACCAATACAAAGTACAGCACTAACAGGGCTGCTATGAGGAAAATTAACTCTATCTCAGCCAGACCCAATACACATGTACACCAAATGTAATTTCCCTTAAGGTGCAAAATCTGGTTTGGGTATATTCGTAAAAGTGAGATATCAGAAGCATGTTTCAGTATTACATTAGTATAGCTGATTAATACTCATGTACTTCAATAGGCTTTTGGACACTTGGAAGATGCTTCAAAAATTAAGGAGAGGAAAGTAGTTGGCTACAAATGTAAATTTTGTGTGGAAGTTCATTCAACGCTTCGAGCCATCTGTAATCATCTCCGTAAGCATGTCCAATATGGGAATGTTTCTTCTGTGTCAGCTACAGTAAAGGTGAGAATTCTGTGAACTGACAATATTTTTTGTTTGATATTAAGGCCTAACTGAAAGCCCATTGAGGGCTCCCATGGAGTCAAATGGGTTTTGGATTGGCTATTCTGAACAGTTAAGCATGACATTCTAATCTAATTCTTCAGGTTTCTGCAGCACATTTTGTTTAAGATATTTTGACTTTCTTCTGCTCTTCATCATCTGGGTCACAAAAACTATTTAATTTGCATTTCTTATTTGCCACAAAGGAATTGATATCACAGATGACTGAAAGGCTTGATTTATGATCAGGAGCTTCTCCCTCAGCTGTTCTGGGCTACTTTTTTGCTTTCTTAGACCCTTAACGTGTGGGGGTTTTTTTCTTTTTTTTTTTTTTTGTCCTCCAACCCATATGCAAAAGTGAAATTATAGTGCTGCAAACACATATTCAAATAGCCAGCTGAGCCAGGGGTCCAATTCAAGTGGTTAATTGTAAATGTGCTGCTGTTTCCTCCCTATGCAAGTGGAGAACACCTAGAATGTCTCTGAGGCCAGGCTATGCTCCACAGCCAGCTTTACAGGATATTAGCAGGGGAAGTTCAGGTGTGGTAAGGTTACAGGAACTGGTTATGCAGGTCTCCTTTTCTTGCTGCAGTGAGTACTCAGCAAAAATCTCATTCTGCAATCCTCAAAATGTGACCTAAAGCATGCCTATTTCATGACATCAACTGTGTGCTGTGTAAAGTAGCTGAGTCCTTTAGAGTCTAAACAGTTCTACCTAAGAGCTTTCATTGTCCTTCCATTGACCTTCCTTTAGCTTATCTAATACTATTGACAGAATGGGATGCTTCCCTTCTATCAAACGATTACTGCTCTTTCCTGGCTTCTCAAGTAAAGTTTATGTGGGGTCAATACCATCTTTTGAGCAAATAGATACTAAACAGCAGGGAACAAAAACTAAAATCCAAGACCCAAAAACCATGATATAAATATACTTTTCAGTTTTAATGTTGCTGTAAAATGCACGCTATGCTAATTAATACTTAGGAAGGGGACCAAGAGATGGGTTGTTTTTTAATATATATATATAAAAAATTAAAGACTAGGTTCTCTTTATACAGAAAGTCATTAGTGTAGTATGATAGGGATATCTTTAGAAAGTGAATGCAGTAGGAAACCTAGATATTAAAATTAATACATAGGAGAGACTGAGGGGCAAAAGGGAGAGAGATTTGATGGCTTTGGGGGGATATGTGTTTTTTAGCAGGAAGCTGAAGATTCTTCAAGCACAACTTTGGAGGGTTTTGAGGGAGCCAAAGACCCTGGCACTGTGGAATTTACAGAAGCTGAATCTGGAGCATCCTTGGAAGATGAAACCAGGCCTGGGGACTACCACTGTAGCCAGTGTGATCGGGTTTTGATGTCTATGCAGGGTCTGCGATCTCATGAGAGGAGTCACTTGGCTCTGGCCATGTTTACCCGGGAAGACAAGTACAGCTGCCAGTATTGCTCCTTTATCTCTGCTTTCAGGCACAAGTAAGTTACGGTTTATTTTCAACAGAAGCACAGACTAGCATGACTGTTTTTTATGTTGGTTGACATTGAAGGATAGCACACATAATTTGATTTCAAGTTTTCATGATTTCATGTTTTTCTCTTTCTCAGGATTTAGGTATTTTCTATGTCCCCAAACTTTTTACCATTGCCTGTGACTATTAAAAAATCCATTTTTATATCTTCTTGAATTCGTGTTCTCTTTTTGTTGTGTGTAGGGCAAATGCACACCAAGCAAAAGATGCCCACCGCTTATGCGGTCCTGTGAAATTAAAAAAAACATAATGTGGAAAAATTATTTTTCACTAGCCTTTCATGTAACTACCTTATTTTTAAATAGTACTGTGACTCTTGATTGAGAGAGATTTCATTTCTGGTATTGAACAGTTATCACAAACCAATCTTAAAGTTAGATTTTTTTCTTATTTGTGTTATGCAATTTCAGTCTATGAACATAGTCTTCACATCAGTGTGGTACACTTGAAATGGGTTGAGGAAATCACCCCTTATCTGATGTGACCCATGAAAAACGCATGGTCATAATAAATGATCAAGTTCCTCATGACTTATTTCTTTGCCTACAGCTAGGAAGCTTTAGAATACTTTTAATCATATTTATTCATGGCTTGCCACAAAGAAATGAGTTTTGCTGGATTTTTTTTTACTGTCATCCTAGACTGACAAACACATGTACATGTTTTCTGTAGCTTCTGGGGGGGATAACTGTCCCATTCCCCCATCATGTGTCCGTCCCCCTTCCCCCAAAAGAGAGATACAGGTGCTTGTTCAACATAGGCATTGATAGCACTGTCGCCCTTAAATTGGGTGAAGTTGTTACTGTTCTGTAATTAAAAGTAACTGGGAAAGAAAGCATTATATAAGAAATATTTATAAACCCTTGTGTTAGAAAAGCAGCATTTCTGTCAGTATCACAGCATGGTTCCTACGTGGATGAGCGGCAGGTAATAATAGTCCAAGGGCTGGGCAGGCCTTGGCAGTCTCTCATTAACATCCTGGATCTGAGCTCCTGGCAAGCAGCAAACCTCCCTGTACAGCAGGTCAGGTTGGCATCTTCCCTGCAGAAGAGAGTCTCCCACTACTGTCACCACTTCCCCCTGGTGCTGTTGCATGGTTCAGGTGCAGCCAGCTCTGATGCTTCATTGGACAGAGCTCCCATCCCCTCATCTGCAGAATTATGGAACCTATTCTGTAGTTGCAGATCTGCTGGTGAAGCAGGAGCTGTCCTCCCAGTGCCAGATATCACAAGCTTCCAGCCTTTGCCATCTTGGTAGTCTCCATTTCCCAACCCGGTAAACACAGATGCTGGCTGCCCCTCCTTCAATACAATTGGGAATTTGAGCTTTTGTCTCTGCAGGAACTCTGAGAAGAACCTGTTCTTTTTTTTCTCATTATCTCTGATGCTGTGCAGTTGTCTGACCTCCTGCAGCTCCTTTAACCTGGTAACACAGCTCCTCAACCAGCGCACACCTCCTCTGTAGGCAAGGAGACAGTTTTCCTCTGTCCCATCCTCAGTGAGAAGCCTCAGACGTTCCCTGTAGCCCCAGATAGAATAGAATAGAATAGAATAGAATAGAATAGAATAGAATGGAATAGAACAGAACAGAACAGAACAGAACAGAACAGAACAGAACAGAATAGATTAGTTCAGTTGGAAGGGACCTACAACAATCATCTAATCCAACTGCCTGACCACTTCAGGGCTGACCAAAAGTTAAAGCATATTGTTAAGGGCATTGTCCATATGCCTATTAAACACTGACAGGCTTGGAGATTGACCACCTCTTTAGGAAGCCTGTTCCAGTGTTTGACCACCCTCTCGGTAAAGAAATGCTTCCTGATGTCCAGTCTGAACCTCCCCTGGTGTAGCTTTGAACCATTCCCATGCTTCCTTGTCCCTGGATCCCAGGAGAAGAGCTCAGCACCTCCCTCTCCACTTCCCCTCCTCAGGAAGCTGTACAGAGCAATGAGGTTGCCCCTCGGCCTCCTTTTCTCCAAACTAGACAAACCCAGAGTCCTTAGCCACTCCTCATAGGACATTCCTTCTAGCCCTTTCACCAACTTTGTTTCACTCCTCTGGATGCATTCAAGTACCTTAACAGCCTTTTTAAATTGTGGGGCCCAGAACTGCACACAGTATTCAAGGTGAGGCTGCACCAACGCTGAATACAGCAGGATAGTCACCTTTTTTGAGCAGCTGGTAATGCTGTGTTTGATGTACCCCAGAATGCGGTTTGCCCTCTTGGCTGCCAGGGCACACTGCTGACTTCTGTTGAGCCTGCTGTCAACCAGCATCCCCAGATCCCTTTCTGCAGGGCTGCTCTGCAGCTACTCCTCTCCCAATCTATATTTGTGCCCAGCATTATTCCAGCTCAGGTGCAGAATCCAGCATTTTGACTTCGTCTCATTTGGCCTCTCGTCTCTTGAGAGAGTCAACAGCACCTCCCAGTTTAGTATCATCAGCAAACTTGAGAATGGTGCAATCAACTCCTGCATCTGGATCACTGATAAAAATATTGAACAGAACTGGCCCTAGAACTGAACCCTGAGGAACATTGCTGGTGACCGGTCGCCAGCCAGATGAACCCCCATTCACTAAAACCCTTTGAGCCCTGCCGTTCAGTCAGTTCTTCACTCAGCGCACCATGTACCTGCTCATCTCACAGTCGGACAACTTGTCCAGAAGGATGCTGAGGGACAGTATCAAAAGCCTTACTAAAATCCAAAAAAATTACATCCACTGCCTTCCCTTCATCCACTAGGTGGGTGACCTTATCATAGAAGGATATCAAATTAGTTAGACAGGACTTTCCCTTTGTGAACCCATGTTGACTGTGCCTGATGCATTGTCCTTTAAATGCCTTTCAGTAGTACCTAATATAATCTTCTCCATAATTTTTCCATGAATTGAGGTTAGACTAACAGATTTGTAGTTTCCTGGGTCTTCCCTCATGCCCTTGTAAATTGGAATAACATTGGCTAGCTTCCAGTCATCAGGGACCTCCCCAGACTCCCAAGACCTTTGGTAGATGATCGAGAGGGGTCCTGCTGTAACATCTGCTAGCTCCTTCAGTACTCTGAGATGAATCCCATCAGGCCCCATGGACTTGTGAACATTCAGCTGATAGAACTGATCCCTTACAATTTCAGTGTCCACTACCTCTGCTTTTTCTTCATCCCTATTAGTCAGTTGACCAACTTCAACAAGCATCGGTGAAATTTTTTCTTGGACCTCCTCTTGATATTAATGTACTTTAAAAAGTCTTTCTTGTTGTCTCACACAACGCTGTCCAGTTTCAACTCTAGTTGAGCTTTGGCCTTTCATGTCTTCTCCCTGCATATATGAACTGCAACTCTGTAATCTTCCTGTGAATCATAGAATCATAGAATGGTTTAGATCGGAAGGGACCTTGG
>NW_009646609.1:62274-71972 GCF_000708025.1 Charadrius vociferus | reverse complement strand
TCAAAGCCCTATCCAGCCTGGCCTTAAACACCTCCAGGGATGGGGCTTCCACAGCTTCTCTGGGCAACCTGTTCCAGTGCTTTACCACCCTCAAAGTGAAAAATTTCTTCCTAATATTTAATCTAAATCTACCTTCTTCCAGTTTGAAGCCATTCCCCCTAGTCCTATTGGGGCAAAGCCTGACAACGCTTCCAGAGGTCATACCATTTCTTTTTCCTCTTAAGTTCCTGTCGTGGTTTAACCTCAGCCGACAACTAGGACCACACAGCTGCTCACTCACACACACACACACACACGCACCACCCCCCCCGCCTCAAGAAGGGTAGGGAGAAGAGGGAAAAAAGGAGGAGAAAGGGACAAGAAAAAAAACCTCGTGGGTTGAGATAATGAGAGTTTAATATAACAATAACAGAAAAGGAAAATAACAATTATAATAACAAATAATAATAATGACACAGGTCACTTTCACCACCCAGTGAATTGGCACCATCCCGAGCAGTGATTGTGGATTCTCCCCCTCACCAGCCAACTCCTATTTATATACCGAGCATGACGTCTGGGGTACAAAATATTCCTATTGGACATTCTATTGTTTTACCTACCCTCCTTCTCAACTTCTATGGGAAGCTGAAAAGAGTCCTTGAAAAGTATAAAACATTGCTTGGCAACAACTAAACCAATATGCATTATTGACATTCTTTTCACAGCAATCACTAGAAAGAAACTTTCCCAGTTGAAACCAGGACAGTTCCACGAGGAGTTCCCTGTTCAGCCCAACTGGTCTCCTGCCCTGCTTGCTTGACTTTTGACACAATGGGATTGCCTGCTCCTGTGCTTCTAAAAGGTGGTTCTTAAAAACGGACTGCTCTCATGGACCCCTAAGCCCTCAAAAGCAGATCCCAAGGGGACACTGCTAAATAGCTCCCTGAATAGCTTAAAGTTTACTCTCTTGAAATCCAGGGTAGCAACTGCTGACCTTTTTTCTCACTACACTGAAAATTTTAAACTCAACCATTTTGTGATCACTGTGGCCAAGACAGCCACCTACTATCACATCTTCCACGAGTCCTTCTCTATTCAGAAATAACAAGTCAAGAAGGGCGCCTTTCCTAGTTGGCTCACTGAGTATTTGTGACAAGAAGTTATCTTCTTTCCCAGACTTGCTCGTCACAGCAGTATGGTATTCCCAGTTGATGTGTGAGAAGTTGAAATTGCCCATAAGGACCAGGGTTACCAATCCAGAGATTTCTCCTAATTGCCTATAGAATAACTCATCAGTGCTTACATCTTGGCTGGGCAATCAGTAGTAGATACCCATTACATCGTCTCCTTTGTTTTCCATCCCCCTAATCCTCACCCAGAGGCTCTCAACCACATCATCCCTAACTGTAAGGTCTTTACAGTCAAACCTTTCCCTTACATATAGTGCGACACCTCCATCTCGCCTGCCCTGCCTATCCCTCCTGAACAGCCTGTAGCCCTCCATCCCAGCACTCTCATGGAACTCATTCCTCCGAGTCTCACTAATATCAATGACATGAGTGTGGGAACAGACCAACGCTTCCAGTTCATCCTGTTTGTTTCTCATACTGCGTGCATTGGTGTACAAGCTTTTCAGATGTGCTCTTAAACCCTCCGTGCTCCCTGGAGCAGTGTAAACATTCCCATTAGCATTGCCACCCTCAAATGATGCCATGCCAACCCTTGGCTTACCTTCAGCTCTCCTGATGGTAGCTCCTTCTCCCATCAATTCTAGTTTAAAGCCCTCTTAATTGATCCTGCCAGCTTATGAGCAAAGAAGCATTTCCCCCATCAGGACAGGCGGATCCCATGAGGCCCCGGTGTACCTTGTGCCTCACAGACTCTTCCATGGTTTTTAAAACCAAAACACTGGTGGAGGCGCCAGTCCTGGAGCCACGTATTGATGTCTTGGGCACTCCTGTTTCTTCCATTGACTCTCCCCATTACTGGGAGGATTGAAGAAAACACTACCTGTGCTCCTGAATCTTTTAGCATTCTTCCCAGGGCCCTGAAATCTCTTTTGATTGACTTTGGCCTATGTCATTAGTACCCACATTAAAGAGCATGAGTAGGTAATAGTCTGAAGGCTGTACTAAGCTCATCAGTCATCTGGTTACATCCTTGATCCAGGCCCCAGGAAGACAGTAAACTTCCTTGAAAAGAGGATCCAGTCTGCAAATTGGTGCTTCCATTCTGCTCAGGAGAGAGTCACCGATGACTATAATTCACCGTTGTTTTTTCTCAGCACTGGTCTTAATGCAGGTCTTGATGTGAGGGGTTGGTTGATCTGACTTTGATGAGAGTACTTGCACAGATTCCTCCTCTTCTATTTCATCATGTCCTTCATCTACCATACCCAGAGACTCTTACCTATTCTGTAAAGGTAGCTGTGAGGGTAAGGAGGGATTCCTCTTACAGCTCCGTGCAGTAACTTGCTTGTAACATGGAAAGCTGCATCCTTCCTCAGGAGCTCTTTGAGTACAAGCTTCTGATGTGCCAGGGGTAGTTGTCTCAGTCAGTGCTGAGCTTGAGATATGCATTGTATACATCTTTGCTAATCTGTTTTAGTTTTATACCAGCTCATTTTCTATCATCTATTTAAAACTTGGGTTTTTTTTAATTAAATACTGACCACAAATGTTTAGCTTCTCTTATTTAGGAGACATACTGGTGCTCCAGAGAAATGGGGGAAAAATTATCTTACCACACCCTGTTAGATTTATGATAATATTATGTTTCTATGAAGTAGCCCTGAAATTGGATATATGGTCTGTTTTTTTGGTTTTGCTGTCATTAGATCTTTGAATACACAGACTTTGGTGTTAGCACTGGTAAACAGGTATTTTCTTGGCTCAGGCTCCAAGTAGAGGCTCAAGGCTGGAGTAGACTTCGTTTGATCTAGATCTTGATATTCAGTAGAAAAAAGCGGGACAATTTAGCTCAATTGATAGGAAATAAAGCTAAAGTATGCCTGGAACTATTAGGATGGTAGTTTGGGGGGATGATAAATAAACCAATCCTCTCCAAACTTGTCCATACCTTCTTGTTGTTTCACTGCTGTGCATAAACAGGCTCAGACTACTCTTATATCACAAAGCATTAATGTTCTCAAAGAAGAGGCTGTATTGGAAATGTCTCCATCCTGATCTGAAGCCATGAAGATGGGTGATGAATTCTCCCCCCCTTCAATGTCAGGCTTTCTGTTGCTCTAATTTCCCCTGCAGAAAAATAGCATCTGGTCTTTTCCACCCCGTCTTCTGTCGTTGAGCTTCATGCAGGGTTTCACAGCCCATTACATCTGAAACTCTGCCACCTTTTACTCCTAAAATCATTGACAGCTTGCTGGTACCTTCCCCCCAGAGTAGGCAGTCTAATCTGCTTTTTCTGCTGTAACCAAATGAAGGTTTCTTCAACAGAGCTAGAAAAATACTTTCCTTTCCTTGTGAGGAGAAATGGGGCATATTTTCACAAAAACACTTCACAGAAAAATCCTGTACTAATATTTTTATTGTTCTGTTTGGGGTTTTTCTTGTTTGTTTTTTGTTTTTCCTCAAATAGCCTTTATCCTATAAATGACTGTCTTGTTCGTCTGGATCTGGTATAATTTAATTGATGATAGTAATTTTGCCCTATTGAATTTAAGTGGCTTGCATTCTGTTTGATAAAACTGGTCACAGATCTTGTTCTTCCTCAGATTAGATTCTGCCTTGTTCTATAAGCAGACCTGTTAGATATAAAGAACCAGCATGAGAAGGATAGCTGAGCCTGGCCTGCTCTTATTTAAAATTTATTTTTGTTACTAGGTTTTTGGCTTGCATCTGAAGGAATAGCTAAAATGATTTACTGTTTTGTTTTCTTTTTTTGTCTGTCTTTTGATCAGTCTGGATCGCCATATGCAGACTCATCATGGACACCATAAGCCATTCCGTTGCAAGCTTTGTCCATTCAAGTCCTCTTACAATAGCCGCTTGAAAACCCATATACTCAAAGCTCATGCTGGTAAGTCGATCAGTTCGTTGCTCACACTCTCCCTTGTCCTCTCTTGATCTCTTTCTCTTGGTTTCAGGCACACATACTTGCTCTTGTGTGCTCCCTCTTGCTCAGCCTCACACACAGCCATGCTTGTTCTCTCTGTCTCCCTTGTGGGCAGTCACATGTGCTCTCCTCACTCTCTTGCGTGGTCACAAGCTCTTCTTGTGAGGTTGTGCACTCTCCCTGTCTCACGTGTGGTCACGTGCTCCCTCTCACTTTTTGTGTGTCTCCTCTCAATCAAACTTGTGCATGGTTGCACTCGCTCTCCTGCTTTCCCTCTCTCCCTCACATGGAGTCACGCTCACTCTCCCTCTCTATCTAGGTTGTGATCTCCCCCTCTCACATGTGGTTGTGTGTGGTCTCTGTCTGTCGCGTGTTATCCTTCTCTCTTGCTTGCTTGCTCTCTCACGATTGTGCTTGCACTCCCTCTTCACGTGCAGCTGTGCTCTCATGAGCTGCTTTTTGCTTGCTTCCTCTCACTCTCACAATCATGTGCATGGTCGTGCTCACTCTCCCTCTCTAGGTTGTGCATACTGGTCCTCTCTTGGGTGTGATGGCACATGCTCTCCCTCACTGAGTCGCAAATTCTTTATGTCTGTGGTTCCCTCTCTCACAGATGTGTGCTCTCTCTCTCACAGACCATTGCATGCTCTCCCTTGCACACAGTCATGTTTGCTCTCCCTCTCTGGGTCACGTTCTCCCTGTATCTCATGTGTGGCTGTGTATGCTCCCTTCCTTCCTCTCTTGCACTCTCGGGGGACATGCTTGTTCTCCCTCTCTATTGCTCCCTCCTGCGCTCCCTTGTGCCTGGTCACCTGCTCTACATTTCTCTCCAAGTCGGTCTAGGTTTCTCTTGATTGCAGTTTCCGCCTCTCACGTGCTCCCTCTAGCGGTCATGTGTTTGCTGTTGCTAGCTTTCCCTTCCTCTCTTGGGCAAGGTCTTGTGCCCTCTTTCTTGGTCATGCACTCTGTTTCTTGCAATCACATGCTCTATCAGTCACATAATTTTCCCGTCTCTGGCATGGTCATGCACTCTTTCTCTCTTGGAAACACAGCGTCTCAGTCTTTGTTGGTCTTTCTTCCTGTTGCTCTCAGTCTGGGACTCTGTCATGTGCACTGGCTCATTCTGTCTTGTGTGCACTGTCATGCTTTCTGGGTTGTGCTCTTGTGCTTGCCCACTCTGGGTCACATACACTCTTGCTCTTTCTTTGGGTTGTGCACTCTTGCATGCACATGCTCTCCCTCACGGTGAGTTGCATTCTTGCTCTCTTTCTCTCCCCCCCTCCATGCCCTGGGGCATGTATGTGTGCATGTGCTCTCTCCCTGGAACATGCACACATGCATGCTCTCTCCCTGCACTGCATGTGCCTCTCACAGCATTTTGCACTCCATGGGTTGCACACTTGCGCTCTGTCTCTGGGTCTTGCATTGCCTCTCTAGGTTGTGCTCTCTTGGTAATTCATGCTCTCTCTGGAGTGTGCATTTGCTCTGTGGGTTGCATACTCTCACACACTCTCTGGATCTTGTGCTCTCTGCCTTGTGTGATCCTCTCTCAATTTGTGTTGCACATGCTCTCTCTGGGGTTTACACTCTCTCTATCTCTTTGTACACTCTTGGTTGAGCACTATCTCTGCATTGTGCGCTCCTTTTGGCTCTTCTGGGCGCACACTCTGTCTCCTGGGGTTTTGTGTGAACTCTTGCATGATTTCTGGGTTATGTATGTGCTTGTTCTGTGGGCCATTTGAGTTCTCTCTGGGATGTGCCCATGCACTTGCTTTTGGTTGTGCATATGCATTCTCACTCTGGGTCACATATGCTCTGTCTCTCCCCTGGTCATGCACACATGCTCTTGCACATGCTCGGTCTAGGCTGCAATCTCGCTCTTGCTCTGGGCTGTGCATGCTCATGCTCACTCTCTCTGGGTGGTAGACACCTGCTTGGTCTATCTGGATCATGTGCGCACTCACTCATTTTGTCACGCATAATTTTCTCAGGGTCACACTCTGGGGCATGCATCCTCTTTCACCCTCTGGGGCATGCATTCTGTCTTTCTCTGGGTCACATAGCATCACAGAATAGTTTGGGTTGGAAGGGACCTTTAATGGTCATCTTGTCCAACTCCCCTGCAATAAGCAGGGACATCTTCAACTAGATCAGGGTGCTCAGAGCCCCATCGAACCTGACCTTGAATGTTTCCAGGGATGGAGCATCTACCACCTCTCTGGGCAACCTGTTCCAGTGTTTCACCACCCTCATCATAAAAAATTTCTTCCTTATATCTAGTCTAAATCTATTCTCTTTTAGTTACAAACCATTACCCCTTGTCCTATCACAACAGGCCCTGCTAAAAAGTTTGTCCCCATCTTTCTTATGAGTACCCTTTGAGTACTGAAAGGCCGCAATAAGGTCTCCTCAGAGCCTTCTCTTGTCCAGGATGAACAACCCCAACGGTCTCAGCCTGTCCTCGTAGGAGAGGTGTTCCATCCCTCTGATCATTTTTGTGGCCCTCCTCTGGACCACTTCAACAGGTCCATGTCTTTCCTGTACTGAGGACTCCAGAGCTAGACACAGTACTCCAAGTGAGGTCTCATGAGAGCGGAGTAGAGGGGCAGAATCACGTCCTTCGACCTGCAGGCCATGCTTCTTTTGATGCAGCCCAGGATACAGTTGGCCTTCTGGGCTGTGAGTGCACATTGTCAGCTCACGTCCAGCTTTTCACGCACTAGTACCCCCAAGTCCTTCTCAGCAGGGCTACTCTCAATCTCTTTGTCCCCCAGCCTGTACTGACACTGGTGATTGTCCTGACCAGGGTGCAGGACCTTCCACTTGGCCTTGTTGAACTTCAAGAAGTTCACATGTGCCCACTTCTCGAGCCTGTCCAGGTCCCTCTGGATGGTATCCTTTCCCTCAAGCATATCAACTGCACCACTCAGCTTGGTGTCATCTGCAACCTTGCTGAGGGTGCACTCAATCCCACTATGTCATCGATGAAGATATTAAACAGTAGTGGTCCCAATACGGACTCCCGAGGGACACCACTTGTCACTGATCTCCATCCAGACATTGAGCTGTTGACCACTCTCTGGAGTGGCTCATGGTGAGTGACTTTGCACCTACATCAGCCAATTCTCTCATTACTCTGGGATGCATCTCGTCAGGTTCCATAGATGTATGTATGCTCAGGTTCCTCAGGTGGTCACAAACCTGATCTTTTCCTACGATCTCAGTCCTTGCCTTGCAGTCCATCCACTTGAGAGATGTGGGGAGAGAGGGACTGAGGGAAAAAAGTTGTTGAGTACCTCAGCCTTCTCCTCGTCCATTGTTACCAGTTTGCCAGTTTTACTTATCACGGCGGGTACGCTTTCTTTGACCTTCCTTTTCTGGCTGACATACCTGTAGAAGCCCTTCTTATTTTTCTTTGTGTCCCTTGCCACATTCAGCTCCAGCTGCGCCTTCACCTTCCTGATCCCATCCCTACACAACTGGGCAGCATCCCTATACTCTTCCCAGGATACCTGTCCCTGCTTCCACTGCCTGTGCATTTCCTTCTTGCCCTTTAGTTTGACCAGCAGGTCTCAACTCGCATACCAGTCTCTTGCCTTCCTTTCCTGGTTTCTTATACCTGGGGATTGAGAGCTCTTGTGCTCTATCGAAAGTATCCTTAAAGATGTGCCAGCTCTGTTCTGCTCCCTTGTCCCTGAGGGCTTTTCCCATAGGGACATCCTATTGACTAACTCCTTAAAGAGCTGGAAGTTTGCTTTCCTAAAATTCAGGGTCCTGACTTCTTCGCCTGACCCATTTTCCTCAGGACTGCAAACTCCACCAGTTCATAATCACTGCAGCCTTGGCTGCCTCCTATCTTTATGTCACCGATTAGCTCACTTGCATTGATGACCATCAGGTCCAGTATTGCATTCCCTCTGGTAGGGCTGTCTATTACCTGGCTTAAGAAGTTATCCTCAATGTATTCCAAGAGTGTCCTGGATTGCCTATAGCTCCCCATGCTACTTTTCCAAAAGATGTTAGGGTAGTTGAAGTCCCCCAGCAAGACGAGAGCCTGTGAGCGCGATGCCTCCTGTAGCTGGAGTAAGAAGACTTCATCAATAGGCTCCCCTTGATTGGGTGGCCTGTAGTAGACACCAACCACAAGGTTCCCTTTGTTGCCTCAATCTCTAATTCTTACCCATAAACTCTCAACCTGCTCATGGCTATTTTTCAGAGACAGCTCTTCACACTCTATCCCTTTCTTGATATAGAGGGCAACGCCTCCGCCCCTCCTTCCTTGCCTGTCCCTTCTGAACAGCCTGTAGTCATCTATAACTGCACTCCAGTCATGGGATTTGTCCCACCAAGTTTCAGTAATGGCAGCTAGGTCATAGCTTTCTAGCAGCATGGTGGCTTCCAGCTCCTCCTGTTTGTTGGCTATGCTGCATGCATTGGTGTAGAGGCACTTCAGCTGGGCTGTGTCACCTTAGAGGAACATCCCTTAATTCCTTTGAGGTATTTCACTGGTGTTTCCCTGTTGGTTTCTATTACCTCAGGAGCCCCTGGCTCATCTCCATAAGACTTGAAGTGTGCTGCAGTGTAGCCAGCACATCTCAGAGCAACAGGATGAGGACCCTCGCTAGCACCCTGTCCCTCTAAACTTGGCATGTCATCCAACCACTTGTCATGGGCGGGTCTGATATTATATTATAATTATATATTATTATGCTCAAGCTCTCCCTCGAGAGAGCGTGCACTCTTGCTCTCTAGGTCAAATGCTCTCTCTCTCTGGGTCATAAGCTTTTGGTTGCGTGCACACACTCTAACTCTCTGGGTCACATTCTTTGGGACCTGTGTCATCTTTTGCTCTTTGGGTCATGTGCACGCTCACTCTCTGTCTCTAGTCACACATGTGCACTCTCTCTATCTCTCTGGGTTATGCTCTCTTTCTCTGGGTTATGCATTCTATTTGTATCTCTGGTTCAAGTGTGCTCTCTCTCCCTCTCCGAGTTGTGCACTCTCTCTCTGGGTCATGTAGTCTCACTACGAGTCAGTGTCTCTGTCCCCTGTCTGTAGTCGTCGTTGTCGCCATTCTCATTCTCTCTCTGTCTGTCACACACACTGTCTCTCTGGGTCAGCCCCCCACCCCCCACTGGGTCATGCTGTCTCCCCTCCTCTAGGTCACACTCCTCCCTTCCCCCCCCGCCCTCATGTTCGCTCTGTCTCAGTCTCTGTGGGTAATGCTCTTGGTCACATTCTCTATCTCTGGGTCACTTTTTCTCTGGATCATGCTCTATGTCTTTCTGGGTCACACTCTCTGTCTCTTTCTCTTGGTCACACTCTCTCTCTCTGGGTCTCTCTGTCTCAGACTCTCTCTATGTCTCTGTGTCACACTCTATATCTTTGGGTTGCACTCTCTGGTTCACGTGATCTCTGTCTCTGGGCCATGCTTACATTCTCTCTGGGTCACACTTGTTCTCTGTCTCTCTTGGTCGCACTCACTTTGTCTGTGTCATGCTCTCTCTCTTGGGGTCACATACTCTATTTGGGTCACATGCTTTCTCTGCCTCTTTGGATCATGTGCTCTTTCTTTCTCCCTCTCTGGGTGTCTCTCTCTCTGGTTTGTACATGCTCTCTTTCTCTGGGTCACGTGTGGTGTC
>NW_009646609.1:60644-62226 GCF_000708025.1 Charadrius vociferus | reverse complement strand
TGCTCTCTCTGTCACACATATACTCTGCATTGAGTTCCTGCTGTGTCTTGGTCAAATGCTTGCTTGCTCTCTGAGTTCAGGACACTCTCCCTCTTTGTAGCACTCTCTCTCTGGGTCTCTCTTTTTCCTGTTTTGTTTCCAGTGTGAGAAACACTCTCTCACGGATAAAAATGTAAAGAGGACAAAGTCTTTGAAGCAAAGATAAAAATTTATTCAAAACAAAAGAAACAAGTCAGCTGAGTTGGGTGCGTCTCAAAGAGGCACACCCAGTTACAAAACTTCAGGTATTTATACCCACCCCTCAAACTACCCAAACTCCTGTCCTCTTTTCCCATTGGTTTGGTACTTTAGGGCGCACATTCTTTCATGACTTGTTAGCCTATCACAGACTCGATTCACATTTTTCTCCTTTTAAGGAGTTGTTTTTCTAAGTTACATAGCCCTGCTCGTGTCATTGACATACAAAATGGCTGAAGCAAAACAATCCCTGAGTTCATCTCTCACACTAGTAAGTTCTTTAGCAATATATCAATAGCAAATAATAATCTTGTGGATCTTTTTCACCAGTCTTCCAGTAATACAGTGTTTCTGTGACTTTTGTCTCTTAAAAGTTTTTTTCTCTCTCTCTCGTACATATTCTGTTATTTTATTTATTCTTAGAGATGTGCATCATGCCCAGACATTTGTTGAAAGTACATTGGTGGTTGTAAAAATCCAGGTGTCTTTCACTCAGTCTCCTCATATCCATTATCTTTTGGGGAGTGGTCAAACTCCATTTATTATAAAATGCATTCTTGCATAATAGCTAGCATTGTTAAGGGATGTTAGGAGCAGCTGCTCTTTAAGGTCCCTTCCAACCTAAACCATTCTATGATTCTATGAAACACCCCCAAGTCCCTCTCCTCACAGCTACTCTCAGTCCATTCTCTGCCCAGCCTGTATTTGTGCTTGGTATTGCCCTGGCCCACGTGCAGGACCTTGCACTTGGCCTTGTAGAACTTCATGAGATTGACATAGGCCCACCTCTCAAGCCTGTCCAGGTCCCTCTGGATGGCATCCCTTCTCTCCAGCATGTCCACCACTCCACACAGCTTGGTGTCACCAGCAAACTTGCTGAGGGTGCACTCCATCCCAACATCCATGTCGCCAACAAAGATGTTAAATAGTACCAGTCCCAGTACCGAACACTGAGGAACACCACTTGTCACTGCTCGCCACTTGGACATGGATCTGTTGACCTGTCCAGCCAGTTCCTTATCCACTAAGTGGTCCATTGGTCAAATCCATGCCTCTCCAATTTAGAGACAAGAATGTCATGTGGGACAGTGTCAAATGCTTTGCACGAGTCCAGGTAGATGACATCTGTTGCTCCCCCCTTATCCACCAATGTTGTAACACCGTCGTAGAAGGCCACCAAATTTGTCAGGCACAATTTGCCCTTAGTGAAGCCGTTTTAGCTGCCACCAATCACCTCCTTATTTTCCATGTGCCTTAGCAGAGTTTCTAAGAGGATCTGCTCCATGATCTTGACGGGCACAGAGGTGAGACTGACCGGCCTGTAGTTCCCCCCCCCACCCCCCAC
>NW_009646609.1:57737-60092 GCF_000708025.1 Charadrius vociferus | reverse complement strand
TCTGGAGTAAGGCTTCCACGCATGCCCGGAGAGGGGTGTCTGAGGCGTGGTCAGCTTCGGAGGTGGGTAGCTTCTTACCAGGAGGTGTGGGTTTGTATTATAATGACATTATAATGAGGAAAGTTCAACTGAGGTTTGAGATTACTTCAGCGATGATGGCACAGACAGTGTGGTCCATCTTCTTCGACAGCAATTCTTCGCTTTGCTGCTCCAGTAGAATAGGCTTGTACCATGTTCTGATATTGTCCGTACTTTTGTACCAAGGTATCGACATGGCTCGTACCCCGTACAATGGTCACACCTCAGTCCTTTCTCTACATCTCATGACAGCCAGCTCAGTGAGCTGCTGCAAACTCATGTCAAGCTGTTAGCCCAGGTTTTGGGGGCCTAGTTGCTGATGAAAATGTTGAGACAACGCTGATCTTCTGATCGACTCTTACAACCTGTTGAAGTGGTCCAGAGGAGGGCCACAAAAATGATCAGAGGGATGGAACACCTCTCCTACGAGGACAGGCTGAGACAGTTGGGGTTGTTCATCCTGGACAAGAGAAGGCTCTGAGGAGACCTTATAGCAGCCTAAATCATCTGGGACACGATGGTTTGGCTACATCTCAGGTGTTGAGATAGTCCCATGGAAAAAATTATGAAGGTAAACTTATGTATATATTTCAAAATAATAATAAGATGCAAAACTAGCAGTAGAAAATTTCCTAACTTTTCTGTGAAGTCACACTAATGAAAACTATAGTTTTGCCTCTGGAACCAAACACATATTCACAAGGTGCTGTCCACCTGAAATGTTATTGATAAATAGGGAATATAGTTACTAGCTGTCTCCTAATTTCTTAATTTGTGCTAGTCTTCAATTTTATTTACTTTCTTATTGTGATTTTATGTTAAAAGTCAACATGTACCTGCCAGGAATTGCTTATATTTTGCAAATTGTGGGGTTTTATATCTTTTTGTCTTTAGTTCATCCTTTCACATTAATCAGTCCATCATACATGCTTTATGAAAACCATTTTCTTTATCTTTGTAAACCGACGATACCTCTGTGGCAATAATATTCCAATGCAGCAAATAATCTGAAAAGAAACCACACATGACATTTTGTTTCACCATTTCAGACTCTGATTGTTTTCAGATACACCAATGTGGGTTTTTGAGAGTCTGCATTTTACCTGTGTGATTAGCATAGGATTTTTGTGGAGTGTGTGTGTTGGGGTGGGTATTTTCATGTAGAATTACTGCTAATCTCTTTATGTGCTTGTTATGACTAGCTGTGATACTTTTTTTTCTCTTGTTCTCTTTTTGTTCACTTATTTCTGATGTTTGAAACCATTATTTTCTAGAACTTTGTTTTTTAAATTTTGAGAAATGGAAAACATTTTTCTGCCTCTTTCATAACCAGAGCGCTTATCCTTCCATTAGTGTTTATGAATATTTCCCTCTTGTATTAGTTTTGTCATTTTATGTACAACTTGTATGTAGTTAGTGTAGCCCTTTTACCTGGAAGCAGCACTTCCAGAACAATTACTTGCCACACATATAACATCACATCACTTATGTTGGACATTTCACTTTTTCTTTCAGGTGCCTTCATGCTTAACACAGAACAAGTCTTGTCTTGGGAATTTGTTTCCTATTGTATTTTGTCTTTATGACTTGGAATGTATTTGGAACCAAATTCACTACTGTTCATTATTTCTCTTCTTTCACTTCTTTTAATATTTTTCCATAATATGCTTTCCCATAGCCCTATAAATATGCACTGTTCTTGGTATTGCCATGTCCACTTCTAGTAAACCAACCTTGACTTGGTTACTTGTTCTATGGAGCTCATTCCTTCCTGGAGGCAGGTTTCATATAAGGAAAATGGGATCCTCCTTGAATTAAGTGCTGGGGAAGGCAGAGGGCAGTTTGTTGGTTGGTTTGTTGGTTTTTTTTTAATTTTGTATTGTTTGGGGTTTTTTTAAGAAACTTAGTTAACATTTTATAGTCTCCTCCTGTTTTCTTTAATTATGATTCTGGATGTGTTGCATGGAAAAATGCAGAGGACGTCACCCTTGCTTTCCTCCCAAAGAAATTTGGAAATGCTCTAGTCAAGCAACTCTGTTTTCATCCAAGATTCTGTTTTCTTCTTGTACCATGCAACACAGGCATGCTAAAAGTCTGGTCTTTGTTTTCTGGCATCAGTCATTTAACAAGGATCTAGAGCTGTCAGAAAACAAAACTTTGGTCCCAAAGCGGGTATCTGTACCTGCAGACTCCAGACTGTTTCAACAGGGAGATGCACTCAGTATGTTCTCTTTGGAATAAGTCTCATACTGAAGGAGGCCATAGGAATTTTACTGC
>NW_009646609.1:41731-57722 GCF_000708025.1 Charadrius vociferus | reverse complement strand
GAAAAGAATGAGGATCCCATTTTGTTTCTTTTGTGAGCTGATGACTTGCCTATATTTTGCTCACCTAGGTGAACATGCCTACAAATGTTCTTCCTGCACATTTTCCACTATGACAATCGGGCAGCTGAAAGAGCATTCCTTGAGAGTGCATGGGAAAGCACTGACACTACCAAGACCCCGTGTTGTCAGCCTCTCAGCTTCACTTGGCTACCACACCTCCAAGAAACACACTTCTGCTGAGGAGGTGGAGGACTCTAATGGTAAGAGGTGCCTCAGAGCAAGAATTTAATTGTCTAAAATACCACTTAATATTTTTATTTAAAAAAAAAATAAGGCAGCAATGAAGAAAAATCCAAAGTTGCATGAAAAGCAAAAATAAATGTGGTATTCTAGTACTTGACCTGCAGTCGAATCTCACCAGTTTATTCTTTACTAACTTATACTGCCAATGGTTGGCCTTTGGAATAAGTCAAGCTGACCTTACTTTTCAGCAAAGAAAGTTGCTGTTACAAAGGAAGCAAATAGCAGAACAGCTGTGGCTTTAAAAAAGAGTATTGTGCTCAGCGTAAAAGTAACTATATTTGGTGCAAATTAGATAAAGAATTATAGGAAAATGTATTGGGATTATGTGGCAAGGTTGTGGTAGAGGGGTGCTTCAAGGGTGGCTTCTGTGAGAAGAGACCAGGGGCTGACCCTGTGCCAGACAGAGCCGGTTCCAGCTGGCCCCAAAATGGACGCAAAGCTGAGCCCATCAGCAATGCTGGTGGTGCCTCTGTGATAAAACATTTAAGAAAGGGTAAAAAACACTGCGCAGCAGCTGTGAGAGAGAGAAGTGTGAAAAATGTGAGAGAAACAACCCTGCAGACACCAGTCAGTGAAGAAGGAGGGGGAGTAGGTGATCCAGGTGCTGCAGCAGAGATTGCCCCGCAGCCCGTGGTGAAGACCATGGTGAAGCAGGTTGTCCCCCTGCAGCCCATGGAGGTCCAAGGTGGAGCAGATATCCAACCTGCAGCCCAAGGAGAGGACCACACTGCAGCAGGTGGATATGCCCTGAAGGAAGCCAACTGAAGTGCATCTACACCAATGCACACAGTATGGGCAACAAACAGGAGGAGTTGGATGCTATTGTGCAGCTGGAAAAGTATGATATAGTTGCCATCACAGAAACATGGTGGAATGACTCACACAACTGGAGTGCTGCAATGGATGGCTATAAATTCTTCAGAAGGAAAGGGCAAGGAAGGAGAGGCGGTGGGGTAGCCCTGTATGTTAGGGAATGTTTTGACTGTCTAGAGCTTAATGATGGTGATGATAGAGTCAAGTGTTTATGGGTAAGAATCCAGGGAAAGGCACACAAGGTAGGTATCGTGGTGGGAGTCTGTTATAGACCACCCAACCAGGATGAAGAGGCAGATGAAATATTCTGTAAGCAGCTGGGAGAAGTCTCACGTTCACTAGCCCTTTTTCTCATGGGGGACTTCAACTTACCAGATATCTGCTGGAAATACAGTACAGCAGAAACAGTCTAGGAGGTTCCTGGAGTGTGTGGGAGATAACTTCCTGACACAGCTGGCAAACGAGTCAACTAAGGAAGGCACCCTGATGTACCTGTTGTTTGTGAACTGAGAAGGACTTGTGGGTGATGTGATGGTTGGAGGCCATCTTGGGCACAGCGATCATGAAATGATAGTTTTCAATTCTCAGAGAAGTAAGGAGGAGGGTCAGCAGAACTGCCCCCTTGGACTTCTGGAGGGCAGACTTTGGCCTGTTTAGGGGCCTGGTTGAGAGAGTCCCTTGGGAAGCAGTCCTGAAGGGCAAAGGAGTCCAGGAAGGCTGGACATTCTTCAAGAAGGAAATCTTCAAGGCTCAGGAGCAGGCCATCCCCATGTGCCAAAAGACAAGCTGGGGGGGAAGAAGACCGTCCTGGCTGAACAGAGCTTTGGCTGGAACTCAGGAACAAAATGAGTTTATGACCTTTGGGAGAAGGGACGGGCAACTCAGGAATACAAGGATGTGGTGAGGCTATGTAGGGAGAAAATTAGAAGGGTCAAAGCCCAACTAGAACTTAATCTGGCTACTGCTGTAAAAGACAGTAAAAAACGTTTCTATAACTACATGAGCAACAAAAGGACGGTGAAGGACAGTCTCTGTCCTTTATTGGATATGGGAGGAAACATAGTGACAAAGGCTGAGGAAAAGGCTTAGGTACTTAATGCTTTCTTTGCCTCAGTTTTGAATAGTAAGATCAGTTGTTCTCCAAGTACCCAGACCCCTGAGCTGAAAGACAGACATGGGGAGAAGAATGAAGCCTCCATAATCCAAGGGGAAATGGTTAGCGACCTGCTATACCACTTAGACACGCACAGGTCTACGGGGCCAGATAGCATTGACCCAAGGGTACTGAGAGGAATGAATCCTCCATAATCCAAGGGGAAATGGTTAGCGACCTGCTATACCACTTAGACACGCACAGGTCTACGGGGCCAGATAGCATTGACCCAAGGGTACTGAGGGAGCTGGCGTAAGTGCTCACCAAGCCACTTTCCATCATTTATCGGCAGACGTGGCTAGTAGGGAGGTCACAGTTGACTGGAAGTTAGCAAATGTGACGCCCGTCTATAAAAAGGGCCAGAAGGAGGATCCCAGGAACGAAAAGACTGTCAGCCTGACCTTGGTGCTGGGGAAGGTTATGGAGCAGTTCATCTTGAGTGCCATCACGTGGCACATGCAGGACAACCAAGTGATCAGGCCCAGTGAGCATGGGTTTATGAAAGGCAGGTCCTGCTTGACAAACCTGATCTCCTTCTATGACAAGGTGACCAGCTTTGTGGATGAGGGAAAGGCTGTGGATTTTCACAGAATCACAGAATTTTCAGAGTTGGAAGGGACCTCTAGAGATCATCTGGTCCAACTCTCCTGCTAAAGCAGGATTGCCTAGAGTAAAGAAGTTTTTCCGTGTGTTGGAACGGAACTTCCTATGTTCCAACTTGCACCCATTGCCCCTCGTCCTGTCACTGGGAACCACCGAGAAGAGTGTGGCTCCATCCTCCTTCAACCCACCCTTTAGATATTTGTAAGTAGTAATAAGGCCTTCAGCCTTCTCTTCTCCAGGCTAAAGAGTCCCAGCTCTCTCAGCCTTTCCTCATAAGGGAGATGCTCCAATCCCTCAATCATCTTGGTTGCCCTTCGCTGGACTCTCTCCAGCAGTTCCCTGTCCCTCTTGAACTGGGGAGCCCAAAACTGGACACAGTATTCCAGTTGTGGCCTCACCAGTGCCGAGTAGAGGGGGAGAATGATCTCCCTCGATCTACTGGTCACACTCTTCCCTATGCAGTCCAGGATTCCATTGGCCTTTTTGGCGACAAGGGCACATTGCTGCCTCACGGATTTTGTCTACCTGGACTTTAGTAAAGCCTTTGACACCATTTCCCACAGCATTCTCCTGAGAAACTGGATGCTCATGGCTTGGATGGGCATACACTTTGCTGGGAAAAAAACTGGCTGGATGGCAGGGCCCAAAGAGTGATGGTGAATGGAGTTAATTCCAGTTGGCGGCTGGTCACAAGTTGTGTTCTCGAGGGATCAGTATTGGGGCTAGTTCTGTTTAATATCTTTATTAATGATCTGGATGAGGGGATTGAGAGCACCCTCAGTAAGTTTGCAGATGACACCAAGTTGGGTGGGAGTGTTGATCTGCTTGAGGGTTGGAAGGCTCTGCAGAGGGACCTGGACAGGCTGGATCAATGGGCTAACTGTATATGATTCAGCAACGCTCCCTGACAGAGAGCAATTCAGCAATATTTCTCTGACATTCTTTTTTGTGATTATCTCTTTATATGAATCCATTCATACTCCATTAAATAGCATTCCAGATATTTTCCTTTCAGTCTCTTTAGGAATTCTCACAGATCTGTAATGCCCTGGGTTTCTACTTGATATTACATTCCAATTTTTCCCAAAAAGGTTTTAAATACTCATTGAGATTTTATGCGCTCACTCCATGTTTGCTCTGAACTCAGGAGGTAATTATCTCATTGATGAGTTTCTTTTGTCATATAGATGCTGATCTGTCTGACTCTGTGATATTCTATTACAAATTTACTAGGGAAGTGTGATGTTTTCAATTTTATCTGTCTCGCTACCTGTGGTCATTGAGATATTTCTTTATTAGTACTTTGCAGATATAATATGCTTACTTTTTGGTGCACTCAAACCAGCAAGTCTATTGCTTTTCTTAAAGTAATATTTTTCCCTTCATCCCCAACTCTGATTTTGCAAGCATTTATATACTTGTATTAGATTTGTCTAGTTATGGGGGGGTTAAATACTTAACCCTCTAACTTTTCAACTGCTTCTCTGTTTCTAATACTTAAACATTTATATGCGTTTTTCTGATTTATTCTTATTGCTTGGTTTGGGCGGGTTGCTTTTAGTGTGTAGTTGTTGTGTCCATGTCCAATGATGGTCCTTAAAGTATCTACAAATAGCTAGAGCATAATTTGACTTCCAAATAAGTTTTATCTAACTGAATGAGAACCTTAATTTTAAATATTTTTTTTCTTTCTGAAAGTATCACGGTTTCTTTACTGTTAGGACTCAGACACACATTTCATAGTTTCTATGTAGCAAATAAAACTTTAATGTTCATTTTGCTTTAGCAGAGGGGTTTCTTTATAAATTTTTCCCTGTGTATGAACCTATGGTATCCAGGTGTGTATGAAAGCAACATTTTCTGTGTTCCATTGTAGTGGAGACCATGAGGTCCTTTCATATATGTAGGTTCTTTTGAAAGAGATTATTACTTTCAGCAGAGTTGGCAGATAGTTTGTGTGAGTAATTGTGACTATACGCTGGATACATTTTTCAGAATGGCAAAATTGCTTTTTAGGCACTTCTGGAAATATTGTCTCTCTCCACCCCTTACTGAGTCACTAAGGCTTCCCTTGGCTTTCCAGTAAGGATACCAGCAAACTGCAGTAATTCATTATTGCAGTTCGAGACCAAATTGACAGTGTGGAAACTGAATGGGTTCAGATACTAAAGCGCATTTAGTTGCAGATATAATTAATGTTAACAAGTGATCATGGGAGGGACAATATAGTCCTGGAGAGAAGCTGGGTGGGTCAGCATAATGGTTTCTAACATGACCTCCCTGTTCCACAGGGGAGACAGCATGATCCTGCATGAACCAGTAGGAAGTTGGATGGGTCAGTGTAGCAGATCCAGTCTGGGTGCAGGGCTGGGAGTCCCCACTGTTTGCTCTCAGGTGCTCCTAAAGCCTCTTGTGGGATCTCTGTCAGGTCTCTCCCTGAGCAATTGCACACCATGTCAGTTATAGGATTGAGTAGAGAATACCCAATTCCGATTGGCTGAAATTCCTGCAGTTCCTAACAATTGGCTGTTGCCTCACTGGAGCTCACTGTCTGCCCATCTGGAAGGGCAATGGTGCACATATGAACAGTCATTTCTATTGCTTTCTGTTCAGAGAGCCTTTTGAGCATGAGAACACTATTGTATTCAGATGCTGAAGTCTTTTAGGTCAATAGTGCAGGCAAGAATTTAACATCTTGATAATCATAGTTAAAATTTCAGTAATGAGATTTGCAGCCTCCCTGATGCTATTCTGTGCTTTTCTGCTTCAGTTATGGCTAATTATGCCATCTTGACATGGCTGTGGGTACCCTTTCTTTTACTTCAGACTGTGCTATGGTGTTAGCTTGCTCAGTACATTTTTGAAATGGCCCACTAAGTTCCTCATATTCATTCTATGTAGAATTCTTTATAAAAACAGATCTCAGTGGTATTCCTTTTCTTTGGCAATCAGGACCAAGTATTCCATTTTTTCCTCATGACAGGTTGTGATGGATTAACCTTGGCTGGCCAACAGGTGCAACAAGCTGGCCTTGGTTATTATAGCAATAAGTATAAGCAAGGTCCTCTCTGCATACCATGCCTGGGCATCAACTATAAACATAGGTCTTATCACTCTGAGAGCGAACAGTTTCTACACAATATGCTGTTAATTTCAGTAGTTAGAAGAGGCTACAAAGTAAAATTACTAAACAGAAAATTGGTTTTGTTTTACCTCAAACCAGGACAATTGCTTTCCGTTCTGCTGCTGCCCAAATTGTTTTTCCTTGCCACTAAAAGTTATCAGAATACCATTTTCACACCACATTAGCCACCATCCATATGTGTGTGCACATGCTGTCAGAGTCCAATACTCTCTGACCAGGTTCTTTTAGATATTCCATGTGGAGGGTATAATGTTTAATATTAAATTTACTTATTTAGAGACAGTTGATGTGACACAGGATTTCTGATTTAGCAGAGGGACGCAAAATATAGAATCATAGAACAAGATAGGTTGGAAAAGACCTTTAAGATCATAGAGTGCAACTGCTAACCTAACATTGCCAAGTCCACCACTAAATCATGTCCCTAAATGCCACATCTACATGTCTTTTAAATACCTCCAGGGACAGGGACTCAACCACTTCCCAGGGCAGCCTGTTCTAATTCTTGACAAACCTTTTGGTGAAGAAATTTTTCCTAATATACAATCTACACCTTCCCTGGTGCAACTTGAGGCCATTTTCTCTCGTCAGGAAAGTAAACATTTTATGTATAATTTTAATAACATTTTTTGACGTGATTTTCTAGCATCCTTAATTGCATAAAATCACAAAAGCAGTAAGAATGAACTGTGCTGTCTAAGATATTCACTGATGTTTCAGCTCCATATTTGGGATGTCTTGACAAGTGTGTATACTTCCATTTTTATCTTTGTGTGTATGTTCCCAGGACTGCACCTAATTAGAGCCTGTTGCGTTAAAGGGCAAAGTAATTTGGCAGAAAATAAACCCCCTTGCGTTCCAGCCCGTCAGAGGGGCTGGGGGCGGCTAGGCTTAGATTCTGAGCGATGCCCAATTCAGCATTAGAAGTCTGGTCGCGTTCAATATGTATATTGAACTATCACGATTACGGATGCACTAATAACACCATACACAATTCAATCTAGCAGTGTTCCATGAAGTAGCACGGCCACACTTAAGGAGTTTGGTCGCCTTCACTATGGAGTCTCATGGCTTGATTAATAAAAATCTGCCTAGGGAATCTTTGTGAAATGTATCCCTTGTACACCAGCTGCACTGTTCCTTGAAAGTTTCGTCGATGCTGTACCTTTCTTCAAAATGTGAATATAAGTTTAATTTCTAAGTTACCTCTGGCAATTATTCCACAGACATGTTCCAGCACCTCAATGTTGTTCTTGAAGTGAGGGGCCCAAAACTGAACACAATACTTGAGGTGTGGCCTCACCAATGATGAATACAGGGGGGATGATCACTTCCCTGGTCCTGCTGGCCACACTATTTCTGATACAAGTCAGGATGCTATTGGCCTTCTTGGCCACCTGGGCACACTGCTGGCTCATATTCAGCTGGCTATTGACCAATACCCTCAGGTCCTTTTCCACCAGGAAGCTTTCCAGCCACTCTTCCCCAAGCCTGTAGCATTGCATAGTGGTGTTGTGACCCAAGTGCAGGCCCTGTCACTGTCTTGTTGAATCTCATACAGTTGGCCTCAGCCTATTGATCCATAGGTTTTCTACCCTCAAGCAGATCAACGCTCCCACCCAACTTGGGGTGCCATCTGCAAATTTACTGAGAATGCTCTCAATCCCCTCATCCAGATCGTTAATAAAGATATTAAACAGAACTAGCCCCAATACTGATCCCTCGAGAACACAACTTGTGACCAGCTGCCAACTGGAATTAACTCCATTCACCATCACTCTTTGGGCCCTGCCATCCAGCCAGTTTTTTTCCCAGCAAAGTGTATGCCCATCCAAGCCATGAGCATCCAGTTTCTCCAGGAGAATGCTGTGGGAAATGGTGTCAAAGGCTTTACTAAAGTCCAGGTAGACAACATCACAGCCTTTCCCTCATCCACTAAGCAGGTCACCTTGTCATAGAAGGAGATCAGGTTAGTCAAGCAGGACCTGCCTTTCATGAACCCATGCTGACTGGGCTCGATCACCTGGTTGTCCTGTACATGCTGTGTGATGGCACTCAAGATGATCTGCTCCATAATCTTCCCCGGCACTGAGGTCAAACTGACAGGCCTGTCGTTCCCCAGATCCTCCTTCCAAAAACTGAAAACACAATGCAAACATAAGTTACACTTAGCAAAATATCACAATTGCAGTACTCGGTTCAATCACAATGCCAATGTAATTCCCATTACCGGTCTCTACAATACAACCACCATCATGACAATGCTCATCCCGAATAGCAAGAAAGGAATATGTGGGTTCATGGCAGCTCAAGCCTGTTGGTCTCTTCGATATTCTTTTGCTAGTTTTTTAATTTTTATCTTTTATCTTGGGATGAGCCATGTATTCACTCCCCTATGCCAGACTGGCTAACTAAGGGGCACATTCACATCCTTTTAATGAACTGAGGAGAAACATATACACAACCAGTTGATCCACTCAACTGACAGCTGTTTATCTAAAATAAAGGCCACCCTCCTGTCCCCTTTATATTGATGTAAAGTCAGCTTCTTTGCATTATTCTCCAAGTTTCAAGGCCACATCACCCTTGCCCATCTCCTCTGAGCCTTCTTCCATTGTAGAAGTTTATTGGTCAGTCACACATACTTTGAGCATTTTCCAAGGTGATCCTCAAGGCCATTACCTCTGCAAACTGATTGGAGTGTCCTGTCCCTTTGCAAGTTGCAACTTCTCTTATGAAGGGGTTCCAGGAAGCATCTTGTCATCTCCTATTTCATGCTGTGATGTTACAGGATCTGTCAATAAATGAATTCCATCATTTATTTTTTGCACTTAATTCATCATACACTGGGGCATCAACTCTCCAAGGAGTTCACTGTTCCTTCTACTGTTAATTTGATGGCCACTGACTAACAACCTGAACTAATCCTGGTCTGGAGCCTGAACCAGTATGTGCCTACTGGGTAAGAGCCAGGACCCATTTTTTGCCACATAGCAGTGGTAGCTCTTCCCTCAGTGGGTTTTGAATCCTTGAACATAAAATTTGGGACCAGCAGTCTGGGGCATAACCTCAGTGCCTGTTCTGTGCCTAATACTTCAGTGGCACTCAGAACACCTCCATATGCAGCTAGGACTTCTTATTCCAGAGGGATATAGTTATTTTCTACCCCTTTGTAACTCTGGCTCCAGAATCCCAGTGGCCACCCTCCCATCTCGAGGGGCTCATTGCCACAAGCTCCATATGACGCTGTTTTTTTCCTGTACTGGTATATAACAAATGTTTTGCATCACTACCTTCCCAGATAAGTCCTAATGCCATCACAATGGCTATTTCCTGGTTGATCTGCTCAAAAGCTTGCCGCTGTTCCTCTGCTTGTTCAAACTGATGCTTTCCAGGTTACTTGATATAAAGATTTGGTCAATTGGCTATAACCAGGGATGGGCATACAGCAAAACTAAGGGGGTTTTGCATGATGAGGGCAGCGTGTGCTAGGGCATAATACTGTTGAGGTACCCAGATAGTCCAATATATTCAGTTATCCCCGTTTGCTGCCAGGCCAGTGGTGAGGCCCCTATAACACAGTAAATTCAATTCAGCTACCCAAACAGTATGTGACCTGGAGGTCAGAGCAGGAGGAGACAATGGTTTAACTGAGCTCTGACCTTTGCCTTGTGCTTGCAATTCCTTGACTCACAGTGCTAGATATCTAATGTTTTTTTCATCCCACTAGGGAAGGAGCATGGAGAATTCTTATATTTTCCTGATATTTTTTCCAAGGTCAGTCAGACCACTGGACTTTAGACATTGCCAACAATGATCTTCCTAGTACAGTACATATAGGTCAATCATTGATCAATAGGGCATCCCACCGAGCTGTCAGGTGATACCAGAAGGGCATTAATAATGCTGTCTAACCATCAGAGCTGTTGAGCCATAGCATCAGTGGCCACAGCCTTATTGGGGTCCGTCCCCCCCCCGCCTGTGAGCACATTCCATCAACCCAAGGAACTGCAGTGGATTACCTCCTTCTTCCCAGTCCCTCCATGGGGATATTTTATTTTTAGGATCAGCAAGATCAGACCAACTGATCCCCAAATCCACCCCCATTACATAGGGCAGTGTTTACAAGTGGCATAGGACCCAAATTCCCAAGAGTTTTGCTCTGCTGAGCCATCAGTTGTATTCCACTCCTCTGGTTTCCCAGCACCTCTATAGCCACTACAAGGCAGTTTCCTGAGGGTGTTTCCCACACAGCCTTAATCTTGCTCTCAATAAAGAACCTGTTGAGTGATCATTGTTCTGGGGAACAATGCCCCTGTTTGCATAGGTATACTTAATTACAGTAACTAGGGACTACCTGATAGGCTTCTGTTATTAATTCATCATTAGAGTCCCAAATATCATCATCTTAGGTTTCAGGATCCCAGTCTAGTCAATGGCAGTCACACCAGACATTTTGTGCTCAGTGACTGTTCCTGTAGTGGCTCAGTGCATAGTCTTTAATCTGGCTAATTAGCGCCACTAGCTACTAAAGTCTGATTAAGGCTCTTCCTTTCACACTGAGCATTTATTACTGCTTCCTTTAGCAAACTATTACTCTGGGACAGAATGTCAGCTTGATTTGCAACCTCTGTTGCAAATATTTTTCGAGCACCGCTTGAAGCCTACCTACAACATGTGCTGGCATGCCTTCACAGAAAGCAGCACATCTGTCTCCTAGTGTTTTATATGTATCCTCTTCTCTCTGCAAGGCCCAGGCTAATTTTCTTGGAATCTGTACTGGGAGGTGGTCCAGGATCCAGGCAACTAGACCATGGGCTTGAAGCAAGCACCATCCCATCTCCTTCCAATCATCTTCCCATCCCAGTATCGTTTTCTTGGGTCCCTTTGGATCCTTCTGTTCCTAACTATTCAGTGTTCACACTCACCTCCAAATACATAACGGGCCCACCGCTCACACCACAGTACAACACCACAAATTCTCAATAGCAGAATCAAGGCTCCTTCTAGAGATGCAAAATCATTCCAGTTATTCCAGATCCAGCCCATGACAGTTCCTGGTGTTGTCCACATTCTCTGCTAATTACTGTTGTGGGCAAAACAGTTTAAAGTTGGGGAATTTTGCTTGTGTTAATTTATTGCCAACCAGCACAAGCCTCCCATCACTGATTTGGGCATTGAGAAAAAAAGACAATTAGACAAACAAACACCTATCCTCTCCCCTCCCCAGTCTCATCTTCCCTTATTTTCACAAGTTACACAGTCTGTCAAAATTCCTCTAATAAGGAAATGGGTGGTGTAGAATGTTGAGGTGATATGTGTAATGGTTTCTGCCTTGTGTGCCTGCTCCAGCATGGGTTGCCCACAGGCTGCATTCCCTTCATAAGTGTATGTGCCACCCCCTCACACAAAGTGCCTCTCCAGCTACCACTGACTGCCTGAGTATTTCTTAAATATGTTTGAGCAGGAGCACTGTGTACTTGTTTCATTGGATAAAATTTTGGAGTGAAGTGTTTCTTTTTCTTTCCCACAGTTGCTTTCATTTGCCTCATGGCAGGCTGGAAGCAGCTGTGAGTGACACAGGGCCTTAAGATTTGAACAGATAGAACTCATTGTGAGCTGCCTGTGGTGAGCAAACCTGCTGTAGAAGTAATGAGAACAAAGAGGATAAATATATTGTAATCCAGTCTCTGCTCATGCAACTAGGAAGAAAGAAAAAAACCCACCTTGAATCATTTTACCAGAAGCTTTCATGTCTCTGCTGTATACTTGATGATGAAGCTGGGGAGCCTGGAAACATTTTCCTCCCTATGTTTTGTTTTTGTTTGGTATTTTTTATTGTTGTTGTTGGTTTGTTTTTCATTTCTAAAGCTATATAACTCTCTATGGCAGTGAGAAAAGAAAGCAACCATTTTACTCTCTCGAAGACAGATGAAGTCCACACACTGAGTGCTGTACCAGGCCTGTTTGCCTTTTGTTTCTCTTTACTAATTGGTTAGAATGGATGGTATTAATTTCCAACAAGTATGTGTTTTAGAGAATTTATACATATACAGCCTCAGGGAATTATGCTTTGGAAATGAATCCCCCATCACAATGGGAGGTGGCTGATATACTTTGTGTTCTGACTTCTTTTGTTTAAATCATCTTTTGTTTTCCTTCTCAAAAAGCTTAAGAAAAGAGCCTTTTGTTATCTTTTCAGGAATGTCACACTGAAATTCATCTGTGCTTTCTCTGCTTTCATTTGTACCATTCACGGGCAGTTGTAGATTATATAGGACAAAGTAGCTGAATACCTAACTTCCAGATTCAAATCAATGTATTGGGAAACTTCCAAGACTCCTCTCCCTTTTTTTTTTTTTTTTTAATAAAGTATTCTACTTTTCAGTAGAAATATCCAGTCTACGTTGTTTTAAATATCATTAAAATGGTATGACAGCCTTCTGTTGGCTTGTATAAGCGGGAGGGAAATATTGTATCCATTTCCTTTTTCTTTCTGTCTTTAATAGGTTACTCTCATATATTTATCCCTCCCCAGATGAGATTTAAAAAGCCTAGTCTCAACTGACCACCTTTTACATTGTAGAATACAAATCGGGTTAGATGAAGAAATGGTAATCCTCTTATCTCTTCAGAACGCTGCCTGCTGGAGCAGGCCTGGAATCTTTTTAAATTTTCTTGAGTCACCTGGAATGACAACTTCTCTCTCTCTTTATAGACTCTTCATACTCAGAACCTCCCGATGTTCAGCAACAATTGAACCACTACCAGTCTGCAGCTCTGGCCAGGAACAATAACATCAGCCAAATCCCACTTTCTGGGAGTGCTGTGGGAGTAGAAAAAACAGAAGCTATCCTTAACTGTGAATTTTGTGAATTCTCCTCGGGTTACATACAGAGCATTCGGCGTCATTACCGTGACAAGCACGGAGGGAAAAAACTCTTCAAGTGCAAAGATTGTTCCTTTTATACAGGCTTTAAGTAAGTATTGTACAAAATGAATAAACTGAACTTCTAATGGAATTTTTTTAGCACTTCAAAAGACTTCTGAAATCTTTGTGAGAACTGGCTGTAGCTAAGAGACACGTGACCAATGGTGACCAGGGAGAGAAACATAGGAAATGCCATACCAGATCACAGCAGCATCCATGTAATTATTTTTCTTCATTCCTACAACAGCCTGTACCATCTGTTGAAGAGAAAAGCACTTGCAGTAGGCTGTACTCACTACAGTAAATACTACAAGAAGTGGGTTTTTTTCCCCCCTCACAATTTGTAATTATATGCTGGTTCTCACTGTCAAGTATGAGGAGTATAAGGCATATTTTTTTAACAATTAGCATGAAGCATGGGGCAGTCAAACATTCTAGGTAGGTTATAGAATTTCTATTTCCTCTATGAAGAAAACTCTCATAATTCCTACCCCCCCCCCGCAATTTATCTGACTGAAATATAAGGCATACTCTGAAGTGCCTGATAGCATATAGAAACATTTCAGCAAATTCAATTAAACATTACAAAATTTAAAGTTTCAGGTGTGTGTGTGTTTAGCCATGTTCCCTAAGGAAAAAAGATTTATGCAGTTGTGCTGTTTCTCAGTTTCCTTCTGATATTTTGAACCCTCAGTCATAGCCCCCTTAGCTGATATTCAAGATCTCAAAGCTGTTATGTCCTTAGGAGATTTGTGAAAATAGATAGCATGGTTGGATAAAGGAGAGAGGTTCTGTTGAAGAATTATGCTCAATCTTTCCTATTAGGATCACAGAATCATAGAAGATCCTGAGTTGGAAGGCATCCATGAGGATCATCGAGTCCAACTCCACACAGGGCAACCTAAAAGTTCAATCATATATCTAAGAGCATTGTCCAAATGCTTCTTGAACACCAGCGGGTTTGGGGACATGACCACTTCCCTGGGGAGCTTGTTCCAGTGCTTGACCACCCTCTCAGTGAAGAACTTTTTCCTTATATCCAATCTGAATTTCCCCTGACTCAGCTTTAAGCCCTTGTGTCCTATCACCAGACATCAGCGAAAAGAGATCAACTCCCCCTTGTGAAGAAGGTGTAGACAGCAATGAGGTCACCCCCTCAGTCTCCTCTTCTCTAAGCTAAACAAACCTAGCATCCTCACCTTCTCCTCATAAGTAATGCCCTCTAGTCCTTTCACCATCTTTGTTGCCTTCCTTTGGACACATTCTAATATTTTTATATTATTCTTATATTGTGGACCCCAAAACTGCACACAGTATTCGAGGTGAGGCTGCACCAGTGCTGAGTATAGTGGGACAATAAATTCTTTCGACTGGTTACCTATACTGTGCTTAATGCACCCCAGGATACAGTTGGCCCTTTTGGCTGCCAGGGCACATTGTTGACTCATATTGAGCTTACCATCAACCAAAACCCCCAGATCCCTTTCTGCAGGGCTGTACTCCAGCCTATACATACATACATACAAGATTACATTGTCCCAGGTGCAGAATCCGGCATTTGTCCTTGTTAAATTTCATATGGTTGGTGATTGCCCAGTGCTCTAATCTATCAAGATCTCTCTATAAGGTCTCCCTGCCCTCGAGGGAATCAACAGCTCCTCCTAATTTAGTATCATTGGCAAACTTGATTAGTGTGTGCTCAACTCCCGTGTCCAGGTCATTAATAAAAACACTGAGGAGAACTGGCCCTAAAATTGAGCCCTAGGGAACTCCACCATTGTATTGTGTACATGTCTAGCTGTATGCTGGACATTCGACATGAGAGACCTCATACAAGAGCAGTCTCAAGTTATACATCCATAAGGGATCAGGCTTTGTTGCTTCAGCTCCTTGCTGGTTACATGGCATAACTTTCTGTTTAATTCCAGATTACTATTACTATCGCTGCTCCAGATTATTTGTTTTAAGCATTTACAACTCTTGCCAAGTCCAGTGTATCTTTTCACATTTTCCTATTGCCCTTTTGTCCTACCAGGATTAAAAAAAAACCAACCCTTAAATCAAGCTGCAATTACATGTGTTCATAGTTACGTAAAGAAAGTTGTGTTCTTTATTGTGGTGTCTCAAACTTTCTGGGATTAAGTCTTTCCTCCTTAAATGTACAACATACACATGTTAGCTCTCTAAAAAAAACCAACTTCCAGTCACCATAGAGAAATAAACACATGAAAGCATCCACTGAAGTTGATAAAAACTTACCTGTTGGCTTCAGTGACCGTTGGATCAGGCCCAAAGTCAGTTGTGTTCATAAGTTGTTTTGCGTTTAAGCTAACAGACTTGGAGAACTTTGAAAGGGGCTTTAAATTCTGTAATTTAATGTACACAGCAGATTTGCTCTTGCAAGCTTTAGCACTACCCCAGGAAAAAAAAAAAAGACCTAATTACCCTAAGTTTACAAACACCTCTCATTTTAGTACTTGACCTTGTGGCTTGATAGGTGCATAGTTAATTTCCTCTGCATGTATGTCTCTTGTATCTTTAAAGTATGCAGCTATTGGTATGAGATTTGTTGTGCAAAAGTACTGTTCATTTGTGGAGTATTCTCAGTCTTGCATTTTCAGGTCCTCATAATTGAGGCTTTCAAACTTATCACCTTGGTGTCAAATTTACTGTTAGGTGCAAGTCTATTTCATATCTCGAATCTGAACATTTCAGCTGTTGTGGGGCTAGTCTTACAAAGAAAGGTTGTTGAGGATTTATTTTTTTTTGCCATCAGAAATAAGGATTTTTTCACCCTTCAAAGTCTAGGACAGTTGAAAGGATTTTCCTCAACTTGCTAAAAAGTCTCTCTTTGCCAAAGGCAAGCAAATAACAAGCACAAAAGTTGGAAATACTTTTGCCATCTTAACTATAGCAATGTGACTATAGAGCAATCACTGCAAAAGAATATCTAAAAGAATATCTTGTGCAGAATGTGTGTTCATTTACTTAGGGATATGAGCCTGCAAATACCTATGCTCATGTGATATCCATGTGAGTAGTC
>NW_009646609.1:40637-41714 GCF_000708025.1 Charadrius vociferus | reverse complement strand
TTTGTGAAGAAAAGGCTGAGTGGTATCTGTATCATTTTATAGAACACTTCTGTAATAGAGCTGTGACACTTCAGTGTTCCATACACACCTCTTCTGACTGCTTCCATGTCTCCCTCCCATTTCACAGATCTGCTTTTACTATGCATGTGGAAGCTGGACATTCGGCAGTTCCTGAGGAAGGACCCAAAGACCTTCGTTGTCCTCTTTGCCTATATCACACCAAATACAAATGTAACATGATTGATCATATAGTTCTGCACAGAGGTAAAGATGTCCCTGTATATATCTATATCTGACAAAGAGAATGATGAACAGAATACCACTCCTTCAGATTGATCCATTAAGTTTTTTCTCTGTATGCGAGCTCAGATATGTTGAATAGATCAGGACTAAGTACATCTGACTTCTTTTCTGTGAAATATAAAGTTTCCCAATGTAGAAGTGGGACAGATTTAAAATTCTTTTTAAGCTTTTCTTCTCAAGTCATCAAGTACCTTTTTAGCAAGAGTTAGAATAATTTACAATTCAGACCTAGAACAAGGTTATTTCCTATGTGTTTCTAAAGTGCTTGCTATCATAAACACTGTGGTAGGATGTATCAATTAACTCTAGAGGCTTAAAAATATCCCTTGACTGCTTGCTTGAAATTTCTCTCTTCATAACATCTTCCTCACCTGTTCTTAGGAACACTGTCATGGAGGGCTATGTTCTCTTTAGGAAAGATAGGCCAGTGAGGCGAGGTGGTGGAGTCGCTCTTTATGTGAGAGAGCAACTGGAATGTATGGAGCTCTCCCTGAGGGCAGATGAAGAACAAGTTGAGAGCTTGTGGGTAAGGATTAAGGGGCATGGTAACAGGAGAGACACTGTTGTGGGTGTTTATTACAGGCCACCTGATCAGGATGGGGAAGTTGATGAGGCCTTCTACAGACAGGTGAGAATCGCCTCACAATCACAGGCCTTGATTCTCATGGGGGACTTCAATCACCCCAATATCTGCTGGGAAGGCCACACAGCTGGGCATGTACAGTCCAGGAGGTTCCTCCAGTGCATTGATGACAACTTTTTGACTCAGGTGGT
>NW_009646609.1:24869-37513 GCF_000708025.1 Charadrius vociferus | reverse complement strand
TAGAGCTCAGAGGGTTGTGGTTAGTGGTGCAGAGTCTAGTTGGAGATCAGTAACGAGTGGTGTCCCTCAGGGGTCAGTACTGGGTCCAGTCCTGTTCAATATATCCATCAATGATCTGGATGAAGGGATAGAATGTACCATCAGCAAGTTTGCTGATGACACAAAACTGGGAGGGGTGGCTGACATGCCAGAAGGCTGAGCCACCATATAGTGTGACCTGGACAGGCTGGAGAGTTGGGCGGAGAGAACCCTTATGAAATTCAACAAGGGTAAGTGTAGGGTACTGCATCTGGGGAGGAATAACCCCATGCATCGGTACAAGGTTAGGGGCTGACCTGCTGGAGAGCATCTCTGTGGAAAGGGACCTGGGAGTCCTGGTGGACAACAGGATGCCCATGAGCCAGCAATGTGCCCTGGTGGCCTAGAAGGCATTCTGGGGTGCATCAACAAGAGTGTGGCCAGCAGGTCGAGGGAAGTCATCCTCCCCTTCTACTCTGCCCTGGTGAGGCATAGCCCCATACAAGCTACTACAAAGAAAATTAACTCCATGCCAGCCAGACCCAGTTCACCTGCCCACAGCTATCACACTTAATGCTTGTAGGTCTGTTGGCTGCCAAAATTCAAACCTGTGTGTTGGGATAGTGCCTTGCCTGATTGCAGGCTGTGCAGAGTTTTTGAGTATTGTATTGCTGGTGAGCAAACATGTTTCACAGGCCATCTTTTTATTGGAGGAGCTTCTGGTGTTGCAACCACTTTTCGATGCTGGTTATTTAGGGTCCTTCCTGTACCAAAGCAGTGAAGTAGACGTATATCATTCAAACTTCTTTCTGCTGTAAAGGTTTTTTTGAAGGAGCATTTGATAAAAAGGCTAAGGACTGTTCAAGGACCCTAAAAGTGTATAACAAAGTTTTTTAAGTGTAAGGGTTCAAGAGGTGCTTTTACTTAGGTGCAAGCTTGTCCTTGAAGGTATCATAGTGTTGTATTTTGTCCAACTTTAGGGCATGCTCCAGGATTACTACTGTGGAGAAAAGGTGGGTTTGGAAGGTGGGGAGGGGGGCAGGAAACACAGACCCTGGGGCTCCAAATACTGGCTTAGGCGCATCTTGTGAGATAGTGTTCTCTGGTTTGTGGTTGTGCCCAAGATCAAGTGGAGAAGGTCAGACAGTTCAAATGCAAATAAACAGAGAGAGGGAGATCTCGCTGGGCCTAGTTAGGCAAACTTCCAGCAAAAGTAGACAATGCTAAGAATGTCGAGATGCAACAGTGAAACAGCACTTCATGGGTTCAAAGCAGTTGTACTGGCTTTACAGAGCTGTTTCTGACCAAATGCTAGGAAGCAGGGGTAGTTACCCCCTGAATATGTGACACCGGCTCTGTTCTTTTGTATATCTGTAGCTTCAGTTGCACAAACCACCCTTGAGACCTTGTGCTGCTGAAACAAAATTGTAGTAGGAAGGGATGTGATTATACACTCACTAGAGTTTTGGGGGAGGTAAAACAGAATAAAGGCTTTAGTGCAAATGAAAATTTAGCCTTTAAAGAGTTTTATAGGCCCCTGAGGGAAGGGCAAGGATTTTTCTCAGGCATGCAGCACCCAGACTAAAGGAATTAAGGACCTTTCTTAATTTTTTTCTTTCTGGTGTATATATCCAGAATAAAACTTATTGTTGTGTCTAATTGTGGCAGGCAAAGCAGAGGATTTTGATGGGGTTTAATGTGCACAGAAAGAAGGTGCTGCTGTGCAGACAGGATTGAGGGATGTTGCACAGTCTCAGCCTTCCTTACTTGTAGCCATTTGGATTGATAAAACAAGGACAGTATCAAGCTGTGGTCTAAGCACATTTGTTCTCCAGGTAGAGGAAGCAGTACATTGTTATAAAGTCAGAAGATTGAAGGTTTTGATCCATTTTCTGTATTATCTTCTCTCCTATGCAAAAAACCCTCCAGCAACGTGAGAAAACAGTTAAAGATCTCTAACTTACATTATAGCTTTCAAAATGGTGGCATCCCAAGTCCCTGATTTGGCAGCATGTAGTTGAAATGAAGACTATTTGCCTCTCAGTGAATAGCTACAGAAGTGGATTCTTACTGAGCTACAACATTATTAAGGCCAGCAGGATGTTGCCAGTTTGCCACTGAGAGCCTTTTATCATGTGTCACCTGCTCTGCTCAATCAGTTCCTCAGAGTGATTTAACTTTGATTCATACATTCATAGAAAAGTCTACAGTGGAAGGGACTTCTGGAAATCATCTGGTCCAACCATTTGTTGGAAGCAGGACCTTAGATTAGGTTATCCAGGGCCCTGTCAAGCCAAGTCTTGAATATTTCCAGCAAGGGAGATTCCACCACTTCTCTGGATAACTTATTCCAATGTTTAATTGTTTCCATGGTGAAGAATTTTCTTATATCCAGATGGAATTGCCCCTGAAGCAACTTGGGCCCATTGCCTCTTGTCCTGTCACCACACATCCTTATGAAGGGAGTACCTCCATCGCCTCTATAACTACCTTTTAGGGATTGGTTTGCCTTTGTTGTTACCAGGGCACACTGCTGTCTCATATTCCGCTTGCTGCCCACCAGGATCCCCAAGTACTTTACAGCAGAGCTCAACCTCAGCCAGTTAGACCCCAGCCTGTACTGCTGCTTGGGATTATTCTGTTCCAGGTGCAGGACTTGACATTTATCTTTGTTAAACCTCAATCCATTCCTTTTGGCCCAGTCTTCCAGCCAGTTAAGGTCTCTCCACAGTTGTTCTTCCTTCTGGTGTATCTACCTCTCCCCCCGGTTGTCATCTGCAAGCTTGGTGTGTTCAACACTGTCATACAGATCATTTATAAAGATACTGAATAGTACCAGATCCAGAATCAACCTCTGAGGAACTTCACTTGTGACTAGCTGCCAGTCTGATTTTTCTTACCTTAAAAGGTGGTAGTCAATGGCTCAGTTTCACCAGTTTTCTACCCATCCTGTGGTCCAACTTTCTAGTCCAAATCTTGCCAGCTTGTCAACAAGGGTGTTATTGGAGACCATGTCAAAGACCATGCTAAAAATCAAGGTAGATGATGTCTACAGTTCTCCTCTCAAAAACTGAGCAAGTTATTTCATCATAGAAGGCAGTCCGGTTGGTCAAGCACAATTCATCCTTTGTGGGCTGAAGCAGGGAATGAGTATGGAAATTACAAAGTCAGTATCTGCTTTACAGGCAAACAATGCGAAGAGATTTGGCTCTTGAATTCCTCTTGGCTTTCATAACAAATATTGTGAGCTCTTGAAAGTTCCATAATGGAGACTGAACTCCTGCTCAATGCCAAGGAGAGCTGTTGGCCTTTCATTTAGTCCAGGAAGTGCAATTAGCTTTTCTTATCCTTTCCAGCAAATTTTCCCATTATGAAATGCCTTGATATTTTTCCAGCACTGAACGCAACCCACCAAGATCAATAGTAGGGCTCCTTGTTTATAATCCTCAAAGAATTTTTTTTTCAGTAATTATTTTACTTTGTTTTTCTTGGTATAAATAATTGTTTTGTCCTTCCATTTCATAGAATTGTCATCTGTTTCTCTGGAATAGTAAACTTTCATATATAAGGGCTTTAGAGTGTTAAACTTTTTTTTCCATGTCGTGAGCAAAACATATGCCTGATTTGACTTTACATACTATAAATATTTAGCATATTAATTGTTTTTCTATTTAATCTCAGATGTGTATTACAAATAGCCCAAATGTTTCAGTCTAAAGCAGTGATTAAATTTATTCAGAGATGGTGCTGGGGGGCGGAGGTAGAGGTCCCCTTAGTCCTTTTGCTAAGTTGTTCCACAGCATGTCATCTTTCTACGGTGCATACATGGTAGCCTTTGTGGGCACTGCTGAACTTTAATGAAATTTGTGTACAGAAGCCAAAGCTAAGTTTTGCAATTCTGGATAGGACTCACCATTTGTTGCAATGTTGCCAGTTGCTCAGATAGATACAATAAGTGTATAAATGAATAGCCAAATATAGAGAATGGGGTGTGTGTGTGTGATGAGAGACAGCTCAGTGGTCAGAGACTATTAGAGCATCATCTTGCTAAATATGATGTTTTAAATTCAAATCATTTTGCAATTTTTAAGTTAATTTTTTTGATAAAGCTCACTGACATGAATACACACACATTTAAGTTTTAAGTCATTACTATAATGGAGCAGGAAGGGCTAGCTGCTCCCCAAGGTCCAGGGAGTAGAGGAGGATAACATGGACAGTAGGGGTGGAGCCTTGATGGCCAGGGCCCAGCCCCATAGTACCTGAGCAAGGCAAGCAGGGCAGACACAGAGAAGATGGCCAGGTTCTACCAAGAGTCCAGATCATCAGGCAAATTTGCAGTGATGATACAGATCCAAGATCAAGCCAGGAAGTTAAACCACAGGTCAGAACCAGAGCCAGTGATTGTCAAGCAATGTCCATGGTCATAAGGCAGGTCCAAGATCAGGCTGGGAAGTCAGTCTATGTTGTGTTGCCTGTGATTTGGCAGGTGTGTGTGGGTGATTGTCAGTGAGATAATGAGCTTTACTGATATGAATTAGGATGGTGCATTGTTCCAAAGTGGTGGATAAAACCTTTTATACCATCCCCTGCTTTAGGTTTTTGGGTTTTTTTTAAATGTGTCATGTGCTAGAGAAAAATCTAATTTTCAAATGCTTTAAATAATGTTTCTCTTTTAAAAACTTTTTGTTGGAACTTTTCTTCACTTTAAAAAACAAGTTACCTTATTTCAGTGAATACAGTTGGAGAGAGCTGTAAATACCTTTTAAAATATTCTTGCTATGCATTCAAAATCACAGCTTTAACTCCTTATATCTCTTAGAGCGTGTGCACCCCCGTCCCTTTTCCCACTTGACCCTGAATGGATACAACTTAGCATTTTTTTGCAACAACTGCTTTAGCTGGAGAGGGACCACAACTTTTCAGGGTCTCACTCAGATATAGCTTTGTGGGGAACTTCCACTTTTTAAAGTGCGCAAAGACAAAGTTCTGAGGTAAGAAAATCTCCATGTTCAAAAAAAGGGGAGGACAGGGAGGAGAATAAACTGAGGAGGGAGCAATATTTAGATGAGCTGTGGAAAATTAGGCTCATGAGCAGTGAGGGTCATGCATTGGCCAAAGACAAATGGATAAATTCTGTAGCTCTTGCCTCCCTATAGAAATTATAAATGATGTGTCAATGCACACAAGTCCCCTACCCTTCACGTTTACCCTCTAAGAATCAGGCCTGGGATTAATTTTGTTTGTTTTTTTTAAGATATCATTGATGTTGATCTTCATGAGGAAGATAAAACTCTTCCTTTAGTCTGCAGTCCACAAGGAATAATAGTATTACATTTCAGTGTTCTTCAAAAGGACAGTTGAGTAACAAAAGCTGTAGTGAAGATCTGGTGACCCTCTGCTGAAAGGTCAACTTTGGGATTTCCCCTGCATGCACAACTCAGAGAACCACAGTGGATGAATGTTGCACACATCAGGATTCTGGCTCTACAGAAAGACTGAAATTAATTGTACTGCCCTATTAAAAGTGTGTGTTTTGCATGAGAGGAAGTAGAGAGTTTAATAACTCAGTGAGAGCATTTTCAATACATGCATAATCAGAATTGTGGGAAGCATGTAATTAAGTATTTGTGGATTTTGAATCTTAACTATTAAAAAGCTGAGCATGTATTGAAAGTTTCTGCCCCTGGCTGATCTCTGCACAACCACCTTCAGAAGATATTGCTGCGCACAACCTCTCACTCCCACAGTGAGTAGCATTAAATGTGATGGCGAGAATACCAGTTCTGATCATCAGAAGCTGGGAGTGTGATGTATTGGGAATCACCCTACATGCTCCCTGTTTATTACAGTTCTAGCACCTTTTACTGGCTTCTGTCATGTATTGAACCACAATGGAGCTTGGTCTGACTGATTTATGTCTGCTTTTATATTCCTAGGGTCTGCTACTCTGTCTCACAAATCTGCCCCAACACTGCCTCAAATTTCTTCTTCCCATCCTGTTCACCTAATGAGTTGTTACATTTGCAAGGACACCTGCATTTGTAGTCATGTAGGATTAACTGTCTGTATAGAAAGGGAATTTTCTTGTGTTTCTTTATTGGTCCAGTTTTAGCTCGGTAGATGGATTGCATACACAAAAAGCAGATCTTGTTTCTTGCATGGGTGGTATGTTACAAGATGTTGACACATTGCCTGATGGTTTTTATTTCTTAAAACTTAATAAACATTCCCCTCTCCCCACAGAAGAGCGGGTTGTTCCCATTGAAGTTTGCCGTTCCAAACTGTCAAAATACTTGCAGGGAGTTGTTTTCCGCTGTGATAAGTGTACCTTTACCTGCTCCAGTGATGAGAGCTTGCAGCAGCACATAGAGAAGCACAATGAACTGAAACCTTACAAATGCCAACTCTGCTACTATGAGACCAAACACACAGAAGAGCTGGATACTCATCTTCGAGATGAGCACAAGGTAACATCCAAAAGGATTTAATTTGTAACAATCTACTTCTTGCAAGTGCTATGTGTAGTTTATTTGCATGTCCACTCTGAATAGCCAACCCAGATTTTTTTTCCAAAATTTGGAGAAGTCTCCTGTGCTGGACTTCAATTTCTTTTAAGTTCTGTATTTTTTCAGAAATTCAAGATTGTGGGTTTCTAAAGCTGTTGAGCTTGACCAGAATTCAGTGACTATTGAATGTAGAGTATGATTATCTAGAAAAAACATTTGTATATATTGTGAGATATTTTTTTTTAAGTTATAAAACAACATTAAGGCTGTGTGATTCAGACACTTTAAGACACAGGAGCTTCCAAAGTGTAAGATTGCTCCGGCAACTTGGGCAAAGTGACATGCTATGCATATTTTAATAACACAAGTCAGTACATTCCAGTTTACATTTAACAGGGGAAACATAGAAGTTTGTTATACTTACTGCTTAAGTTAAGGCTGCTTTGGTGTTTGTGTGGAACAAAATTCTAGAATGTATTCTTGTGTAGCAAAATTCTAGAACTGAGGCATGTTTACAGAGTATTTTTGTGTGTGTTTGTGGGGAGGGAATTCATTGAATCCAACTATCAGGAGCTGAGCTGCCTGATTCTCACTAAAACTTGATCACACTTTGTTGACTGAACGACATTTTGCCCCCCCAAAAAAATAATTTACAAAACGAGTGTCAAAAGTGCTAGCAAAATGATTGGCTTACCGTCTTAAAGAATTTCTGTGCATGAGCTGAGTCACAATAAGTGCCATGCATGTGGCCTTCTTTGCTTTAATAGGTAACTTAAGTCAGAGCATCTCAACACATCTGTTGGTTCTAGGAACATGATACTAACATACTGCTGTATTTATGGTAACTTGCTATTTGCTGATATCCCACTGTGTGGTGGGTTGGTCTTGGCTGGCAGGGAGAGGCCCACCCAGTCACTGCCTCACTCCCCCCTCCTCAAACAGGACAGGGAGAGTGTTGTGGGTTAACCCCAGTGGGCAGCTAAACCCCACACAGCTGCTCACTCACACCCCTCTCCAGTGGGATGGGGGAGAGAATTGGAAGGGTAAAAGTGAGAAAAAATGTGGGTTGAGATAAAGACAGTTTAATAAGGAAAGCAAAAGCCGCACACACAAGCAAAGCAAAACAAGGAATTCATTCACTACTTCCCATCAGCAGGCAAGTGTTCAGCCATCTCCAGGAAAGCAGGGCTCCATCATGCATAACAGTAAATTGGGAAGACAAATGCCCAACTCTGAACGCCACCCCCCCTTCCTTCATCTTCCCCAACCTTTTATTACTGAGTGTGACATCATATGGTCTGGAATATCCCTTTGGTCAGTTGGGGTCAGCTGTCCCAGCTGTGTCCCATCCCAATTTCTTGTGCATCCCCCAGCCTGCTCACTGGCAGGGCAGCGTGAGAAGCAGAAAAGGCCTTGACGCACTGCTCAGCAATAATTAAAACATCTCTGTATTATCAACACTGTTTTGGTCACATATCCAAAACATAGTCCCATACAAGCTACTATGAAGAAAATTAATTCTGTCCCAGCCAAAACCAGTACAGGGAGAAAATATGATGAAGCAGCTCATGAGTCAAGAGAAAAACAGGGAGATCACTTACCAGCTACTGTCAGGGGCAAAACAGACTCGACTTGGGGAAAATTCAGTTAATTTATTTACAATTGAAATAGAGTTGGATGCTGAGAAACAAAGACCAAAAAATCTTCAATACCTCCCCCCACAGCCTATTTTTCCCAAGCTCAACTTCATGCCTTCCTTCCCAACTCCTCTACCTTCTCCCCCCACCGCGAGTAGCGCAGGGGATATGGGGAATAGGGATTGCAGTCATTTCATAACAGTTCCTCTCTGCTGCTCCTTCCTCCTCACACTTTTCCTCAGCTCCAGCGTAGGGTCCCTCCCACAGGGAACACAGTCCTTCACAAACTGCTCCAGCATGAGTCCTCTCCACAGGTTGCAGTTCCTCTCTGGAGAACCTGCTTCTGTGTGGGCTGTCCATGGGCTGCAGTTCCTTCAGGGAATATCCACCTGCTCCGGTGTGGTCCTCTCCACAGGCTGCAGGGGAATCTCTGCTCTGGCGTCTGGAGCACCTCCTACCCCTCCTTCTTCTCTGGCCTTGGTGTCTGCACGGTTATTTCTCACACTTTTTTTTTTACTCACTCCTGACACTGCCTGTATTGGCTTATATATTGGTATATGCTTATATTGGGTGGACATGGCAAGGTTTTTGTAGTAGGGAGAGGAGGTGGCCTCTGTGGAGGGAGTTCAGGGGCTGCCTTGGGACAGACAGAGATGGTTCCAGCCAGCTCAGTAATGGACCCACCACTGGCCAAAGCTGAGCCCGTGAGTGAAGCTGGTGGTGCCTCTGTGAAAACATATTTTAAAAAGGGCAGAAAAAGACTAAGAGAGAAGGTGATAATGCAGAGAGAATGAGGAAACTGAGAGGAGGAGCGAATCGAGGGAAACAACAGAGGAGTAGGAGGTGCTCCATGGTTGAGCAGACGCCATCAAAGGCACTCCAGTCCATGGAGAATCCACACCAGGGCAGCTATTCCCCTGTTCCATGGCCCCCCACCCCCAAATCTTCATAAGAACAGTAAATGACTTGGGCTCTGTCAAAGTGGTCACTCAGGTTCCGTCTTTTCAGACATGAAGCTGAATAAAGCAGTCACAAAGGATTTTTCTGCAGTGATGGTGTGCAATAGTGATGCTTGATCCTGTCATTTTACACTCCCGTGAAAGGGGAGATACAACAGAGTGCTTAGCATTGCTTGGATTTTTTACTTTCAGTACCTGAAAACGAGGGAAGCTTCTCAAATAATAGGATCATTCTGATAAGCAAAACGGAGAAATTTAGTATAAAAAAATCATGTTTGACCTCAACAGGTAAAGCATTTTTCGCTCTTCTGGGTACATCGGTGGCCCATACCCCGGTATAAAATCATTAACAGTGAATGTAATTGTGTTTGAAGGGAAACAGGTATTAATTTGACTAGGTGCTTGATAAATTTCCCATTTCAGCCTATAGCTTTGTTGGTGGGTTGTTTTTTCAATAGTTGATGATGGTGTTTACTGTTGACAAAACCATTGCTTTTAAGGTGAGTCGCAATTTTGAGCTGGTTGGACAGGTTAACTTGGATCAGCTGGAACAAATGAAGGGAAAAACAGAGAGCTCGAGCAGCGATGAGGAAGAAAAAGAGTTAAGCCACGAGGCTGAAGAGAGAGGTCAGTATAGTTGCTTTTTCTTTTATGCTGGATACTGTAATGGACCCTGCCAGTTCCATCAAGCAAGATCAAGTGACTCAACAGCAGATTCCTTAAGTCACGGAAGCTTGTCAGTATGGGCAAAATGGAGCTTTTGTCAAGACACTTCCTGGAGGAATTTTGTGTTTCTAATGCTTATGACAAGATTTCTGGTTAAGAAAACCAAATCATGCTCAAAAAAAAAAAAAGTTGTGAGAAAATACTGGTAACATCTGCGACTGTGCAGGTAACATCTATGAGGGCTTAGAAAAATACATAAGTGGAGTATTTTAGTGGGCTGTCAGATTATTCTGTGTTGGTAACCCATGTACAGCTTTGCTGCTCCACATTATACCAGTGAGGGATATAGTTCAGTGGCCAAGTTTATTTTGGGACTATTATCTGACCACTGTCTGCCCAGTGCTTTCAAAGCATTCCTTCCCTCCTCTTTGTGAGAGTTGACCCTTTTACCATCACTTTGGTCAGCGACTCTGAAGCCGGGGTGGTTCCATTCCTTATCTCCAAATCACCATTTCAACTGTGTACTTTACATTTGTGCCTAAATTAACATCTATGAATAATCCCACTGAGTTCAGTAAGTCTCATTCACGTGTTTATTGTTCAGATGGTTAGCTGAGTAGGGATAAAGAAAGGTAGTTCTTGGTGAATTGGACTGTAAGGGGGAGGTTGTGCGGTTTTGTTTGTTTGGGGGGGTGTTGCCTCTAATATTAAAATCATTTTAGTGCAAATATCTTTTCCTGACTGGAACTCCATGTATTCTCACAATCTGCTCTATAGTGCATGACTTCATCAATCAAATGAAATATGTTCTTCTTCAACAGTAAAAGGAGCTTGATTTGAACTAATAACTGCAGTGAGCCTTGTCGTGCCTAATCATCAGGTTCCAGGGCTCATCCAACCTCCTGATGCTGACTGCAGGCTGCCAAGTTTCTATGTACATACTGTCATGTTTACCTTTTTCCTTCTGAAATGTCAGTTTTCAATTGAAAACTCATTTCAAGTTCATTCAAGAGTTGTTCACAGAAGAAAACATGTCTCCCCAGGTATTTTCAAACCCGTAAAAGTTAAGATTGCTAGATTCACAAGCAGTTTACAGAACATGAAGGGACCATTAACACTTCACTTTGAGTGTGACTGGCGACATCTTTATTTAATGAGAAAGAGAGTGAGTTAGATGATAGGAAACAACTTTTATTTTAAAACATCCTCCATGAGATCTTTGTTAGCAGCCCTAAAAGAAATCAGGAGAGGAGCAGGAGGGATGTTGGTATCACACATGTTCCAAAGTTTGACACTATTAACTCTGCACCCTCACATGGAAGTTTGTTCAAGTGTCTGTTCAGTGGGGGATGTGACCCTAAGAGCTTCAGAGCTGAAAGAATGAGTCTAATGCTTTGACTAAAGCATCAGCTTCCCCTAACTTGAAGCTGTAGCAGACATTAATGTTTTGTGTAGACCAGCAGCTAGAAAGGGATGAAGAGTCATGCTGGCTTTGTGAGGATTACATCAGCACTACACACAAGCACAGGTTCTGAAATGACCCTGGAACAGGGTCCAAACAGAGAAAAATAAAGTACTTTCAGCTGAACCTCATAAATGCTTATAAATCTGTCGTGGTTTGGGATGGACTCTACCATGGGAGAAAAATAATAAAATTAAGATCATCATTTAAATTTGCTTCAGGATACTTGAGATTCTTAACACTTATTATGAAAATGTAATAATACCACCTTCTAGGCTGCACATTTAAATTTGCAGGGAGAAACAGACATAACTGTGTTTTGTGTGATCAATAATTAAGCTAGGTATAATGTTTTAGCAATTTTGTTTATAGTTTTTTTCACCTGCAATCTTCTTTAATATCTGTAATTGGCTGAAAAATCTGTATTTGACTGTTCAAATGAGTGATCTAAAAGTCATGCTTATTTCCCAAATTGTATTTCCTTGCTATTCTTTCCCAGCTTCCCTTTAGAAGTGATAGTTGTTAATTTTTCTCCTTTTCAGGTAATATCAGTTCTAATTTGAATTTTATTTTTTTTACTAAACTGGATAAAAATATGGAAAGTCCTTATGACGTGCGGAAAGCAGACTCCACAACTTAGAAAGTTGTAAAGTAGGTATGTTTATTCAGCACTGGGCAGCACGGTGGGTTGCCCCACCACAATCGTGTGCGCCTAATGCAGCGGCTTTCTCAAACATATATATTATTTGATTACATAATCATGAGATTTCCCAATATGCCTATACATATACATGACCTGTCCCCGCTTCGTATTAAAATTAGCTCTAAGAAATCATTTTCATAAACTCCTCCCAACTGCTCTTGCGCAGTGCCTCCTGGTGGTGGTCGTTGAGGGTCGTGAGGATGAAGGCTGATGATTCCTCTTCATCACCGCAAGTAACCTTTTGTCTTTGCGCAGACTCAGTTCTTCTCTGGTCTGTGTCCAGACCACAGGGTTGGTTTCAACTGCTTTTCGAGACATGTTCTTGTCCGTTATCAGGAGCTGTCCTTGACAATGTTACAAGACTCCTTGCTTCGTCTAGTTTGCAGTAACATTTACCCGTGGGTTTTATCAGGCCTGTCTTTTAAGTTATTTCACTACTACTATCCCTGACTCAGGCCCGCTTTTTCTAAAAAAAATAGTAAATTCTTTTACTACTCCTAACTCTAACACTATATTACTATATTTTAACATAATGGTTTTATATTTTTTGCAAAATACTTGTTTGACTCTAATTTCCGTCGTAATTGATTCTTCTTCCATTCGCTATAAGAGTCACCTGTGTTCTGACAACACCATAGGGCACACCGGACCATTCAACAAAGAACTACAAACAAAATCACAAGTATAATC
>NW_009646609.1:15320-17116 GCF_000708025.1 Charadrius vociferus | reverse complement strand
CTAATGCAGCGGCTTTCTCAAACATATATATTATTTGATTACATAGTCATGAGATTTCCCAATATGCCTATACATATACATGACCTGTCCCCGCTTCGTATTAAAATTAGCTCTAAGAAATCATTTTCATAAACTCCTCCCAACTGCTCTTGCGCAGTGCCTCCTGGTGGTGGTCGTTGAGGGTCGTGAGGATGAAGGCTGATGATTCCTCTTCATCACCGCAAGTAACCTTTTGTCTTTGCGCAGACTCAGTTCTTCTCTGATCTGTGTCCAGACCACAGGGTTGGTTTCAACTGCTTTTCGAGACATGTTCTTGTCCGTTATCAGGAGCTGTCCTTGACAATGTTACAAGACTCCTTGCTTCGTCTAGTTTGCAGTAACATTTACCCGTGGGTTTTATCAGGCCTGTCTTTTAAGTTATTTCACTACTACTATTCCTGACTCACTTATGCCATCTACCTTTATAAAAATCCAAGTTCTATGGACTTTATCTTTTGTGAAATGGTATCTATCTTGCACCTTATAGTGGTGGTCTTCAAGTGTCCAACTGACACAGGTGCTGAAGACATGGCTACAAGACTTGGGTGCAGTGTCACATGTTAACATCATCTTCTATTTGATATTCAGAAGATGCTTCCAATTAAAAAAAAAATTCACCCTATTAGGATAGGACTATACCCGTGTTCATAAATATTGCCTGTAACAGTAGGTAGCTAATGTTCTCACAGCTTTCAAACTGCACCAAACTGTAATGTCTTATACCACTTGGATGCTTTTGCTGATTTTAGTCTTCATGGTTTTACCAGGAGGTGGGATTTTCCTAGAGTGTATCTTCAGTCTCTGAGCATCTGGGAGGAAATGCTGGCTCAACTCTCTGAAGTCCATGACTTCAGCAGGGCCAGGATTTCTTCCCGTGAGTCAAGCTGTGGCCTTGCTTGACAGCTTAAGACTTATGTCTGCTTTACTTAGGTACATCATTGCAAAGAATGGACTGTTGGGACGCTGGACCAAAGAATCATTATTCCTCCTTGGATAAGGAGGAGTTGAGCGTGCCATCTTAGCAGAGTCGAACTGCTGTGGCAGTTAGGAAGGTGTTGTGGGTTAACCCCAGTGGGCAGCTAAACCACACACAGCCGCTCACTCAACCCCCCTCTCCAGTGGGATGGGGGAGAGAATTGGAAGGGTAAAAGTGAGAAAAAATGTAGATTGAGATAAAGACAGTTTAATAGGGAAAGCAAAAGCCGCACACACAAGCAAAGCAAAACAAGGAATTCATTCACTACTTCCCATCGGCAGGCAGGTGTTCAGCCATCTCCAGGAAAGCAGGGCTCCATCGCGCATAACAGTAACTTGGGAAGACAAATGCCATAACTCTGAACGTCACCCCCCCTTCCTTCATCTTTCCCAACCTTTTACTGAGTGTGACATCATATGGTCTGGAATATCCCTTTGGTCAGTTGGGGTCAGCTGTCCCAGCTGTGTCCCCTCCCAACTTCTTGTGCATCCCCCAGCCTGCTCGCTGGCAGGGCAGCGTGAGAAGCAGAGAAGGCCTTGAAGCTGTGTAAGCACTGCTCAGCAATAATTAAAAAAATCCCTGTATTATCAACACTGTTTTGGTCATAAATCCAAAACACAGCACCATATGGGCTACTATGAAGAAAACTTTACTCCAGCCAAAACCAGTACAGAAAGGAAAGGAATGGTTTGTTGCTGGTAAAGGACAGGAAAAAATATTTGGACCTAGAAGGAAGAAGATGCAAGTGTAAAAGGATTGTTATTCATCTGAGATACTCTAG
>NW_009646609.1:7771-12186 GCF_000708025.1 Charadrius vociferus | reverse complement strand
CTCCTCGCCCGGCTAGCTCCTCTTATAGCTCGGGCATGGGTCACGTGGTATGGAATACCTGCCCCCTGCCGGCTCCTGGGGAGATTAACCCCATCCCTGCCGGAACCAGGACAGCTGGGTAAAAAACTGGCTGGATGGCCGGGCGCAAAGAGCGGTGGCGAATGGAGTTAAATCCAATTGGCGACCAGGCACAAGTGGTATTCCCCAGGGCTCAGTATTGGGGCCAGTTTAATATTGGGTCTGTTTAATATCTTTATCAACAATATGGACAAGGGGATCGAGCACACCCTCAGTAAGTTTGCAGACAACACCAAGTTGGATGGGAGTGTTGATCTGCTTGAGTGTAGGAAGGCTCTAGAGAGGGATCTCGACAGGCGATCTGGACAGGCTGGCTCGATTGGTCGAGGCCAATGGCATGAGGTTCAACAAGGCCAGGTGCCGGGTCCTGCACTTAGGTCACAACAACCCCATGCAACGCTGCAGGCTTGGGGAAGAGTGGCTGGAAAGCTGCCTGGTGGAAAAAGGACCTGGGGTTGTTGATCTCCCTGTCTTTATCTCAAGCCACAAGCTTTTTCATTTTATTTTCTCCCCTGCCCTGTTGAGGAGGGGGAGTGAGAGCAGCTGGGTGGGTTTCTGGCAGCTGGACAAGGTTAACCCACCACATTCATCCTGTTGTAAATTTCCCTGATAGGGGACCGAATCAAGGGGAGACACAGATCGCAACCAATATCTATTAGAACACTTTTTTAAAATTAAGGTGTTGTAGGGGGAGAGCTAGGATTCGACCTTGAAGAAAAAAGCTTGTGCCCTTGAAGAATGAAGTAAACCAGTTTTGAGAAAGCAGCAGCAAGAAGCAGGATGTGATTAAGGAGTCACAGCCCTACGTGAACAGAGAACGCTGCCAATCCGTTAACAGAAAAACGTGCGTGATCATGAGCCCTTACCCTATCAGCATGGCATTGATAGTGCCTGGACAGTAGCTGAGACTATAAAGCATAGTCATTTGTTACAATAAAGGTCTTTGGTCTATACCCCGCCAGAGTCCGCGCCTCAATGCTCCACAAGGTGTTATTAGTAATTTAATCAAACAGCAGATAACTATTCATACAGTACATTTCCTTATTCACACAGAGTCACTCATAGTTACTCAATCGAAGCAACAGTTGGGAGGCCAACCCCACCTGTTCACTCAGAAGCAGAGAGTCATACACTCGTGCCAGTGGCTTCTAGGTAGGAGTTCAGAAAGTCCCTCAAGGGGTCCCTTGTTTGTCCCCACCCCCGCAGCAGGATGGGGGAGAATCGGAAGACAAAGGCAAAACCCCTGGGTTGAGATAAAGGCAGTTTAACAGAACAGCGAAGGAAAGAAGAAAATAACAACAATACTGATAAAGGAATATACAAACACAATTAACTTGCAACCACACACCCAGAAAGCCCAGCCCGTTCCGGAGCCACCATCCCTTCTTCCCCTCCCAGCCAGTTCCCCCACCTATATGAGCATGACATGACATCACAAGGTATTGAAGACCCCTTTGGCTAGTTTGGGTCAGCCATCCCCTGTGTCCCTTCCCAGCTCCTTGTGAAAATTAACCCTATCCCTCCCAGAACCAAGACACCAGTACAACAGGTTTTACTATACTTAATCAACCTCCATATTTAGTAATATTCCAAGGATGTACATTTTGCAAAGTACTGAAGTGTCCAGAGTATAACTGCAGTGGGTTGACACTGGCTGGCAGCTAAATCCCCATCCAGCTGCTCACTCACCAGGAAACTCCCTGGTCTGGTATGGTGCACTCATTATTACCTGTTGCTGGTTATGCAACATGGAAGTGGAAAGTCCTTGGAAAGGACTTCAGGGCACTGGGACGACTGGTAGAAGGTTCTGGTGCACAGGCAGTTTTTTCCTCAATCCCTTCAGGGGTAAGGAGAGAAAGGAACAGGAAGATAGAACTGATTGATTAACATGTGGCTCAGAGGCTGGTGCTCTCCTCAACCGGCTTGCTCCTCTTATAGCCCAGGCATGGGTCAAGTGGGATGGAATACCTGCCCCCTGCCGGCTCCTGGGGAAATGATATCAATTGTTGCATACCACTTGGCTGCCTTCGACTCCAATTCATATTGAAGCTCGAGCATGTCCGGCACAGCAGCGCTCAGTGGTGGCGTGACTTCATTCAGGCCACGATAATCCACTGTTAGTCTCCATTCTCCATTAGATTTTCGCACTGGCCATATGGGACTATTAAAGGGTGAACGAGTCTTGCTGATCACTCCTTGAGCCTCTAATTGACGAATCAACTTATGGATAGAAATCACAGAGTCTCGGTTAGTGCGATACTGCCGTCGATGCACCGTTGTGGTAGCAATCGGCACCTGTTGTTCTTTGACCCTTAACAACCCTACCACAGAGGGGTCCTCCGAGAGACCAGGCAAGGTGGATAACTGTTCAATTTCTTCTGTCTCCAAGGCAGCTATGCCAAAAGCCCACCGGTACCCTTTTGGGTCCTTGAAGTATCCTCTCCTGAGATAGTCTATACCAAGGATGCATGGAGCCTCTGGGCCAGTCACAATGGGATGCTTTTGCCACTCATTCCCAGTTAAGCTTACTCCAGCTTCCAGTACAGTCAACTCTTGGGATCCCCCTGTTACTCCAGAAATACAAATGGGTTCTGCCCCTCTGTAATTTGATGGTATTAAGGTACATTGTGCACCAGTGTCCACTAGAGCCTTATACTCCTGTGGCTCAGATGTGCCAGGCCATCGAATCCACACAGTCCAATAAACCCGGTTGTCCCTTTCCCCCACCTGGCTGGGGGCAGGGCCCCTCTAATCCGGATCATAGTATCCGTTATTCACTTGTGGCAGAAATGATTTGGAAGTCCCTTCAAGAGGGTCAGAGGCGAAACCAACCCTTCCACTCTGTCTGGGGTGCTGTCTGCTAGAAACTGGAGCAGCACTTTTCCTGGAGGGATCCCCTTTTGTGGTTGTTCTTCCTTGCAACTCCTGTACCCGTTCCCGTAGGGCTGAAGTAGGTTGTCCATCCCACCTCCTCATGTCCTCTCCGTGGTCACGCAGGTAAAACCACAGGGTGCCTCGTGGTGTGTATGCCCTGTACTCTCCCTCTTGAGCAGGGAAACGCCTGCTCTTAACAGCTGAGATGCTGGTCTGTACAGGTGGGGAGTAGGACATACTCTCTTCAAGTTGCTGGACCTTCTGGGACAATTTCTCAACAGCTGAGATGAGGGGGGAAGAGAGACTTTCTTCATATTGACGGAGTCGTCCAGCCACCTCATCCACTGTTGGTCCTTCTTCACCTCTCCATTCCATCACTGCCAAAGAGTTGGCATACGATGATGGTGCACTCCGTACAAACTTCCGCCATATGGGCCTTGTGCACTGGACTTCATCAGGATCCGTGGGTAACTGTGGGTTATCTGGGTCATAGTAAATCATCTCCCGTACAGCTAATTCCCTCAGATACTGGATACCTTTTTCCATGGTGGTCCACTTGCTTGGACGACATACAACATCTTCATTGAAAGGGTACCTTTCTCTCACACTTGACAGGAGTCTCCTCCAGAGGCTGAGGGCTTGTGTCTTTTTCCCAATCGCCTTGTCAATGCCTGCTTCTCTAGACAGGGATCCCAGTTGCCTGGCTTCCCTGCCCTCTAATTCCAAGCTACTGGCCCCATTATCCCAGCATCGGAGCAGCCAGGTGACAATGTGCTCACCAGGAAGTCGACTGAAATCTTTTCGCATATCTCGCAGCTCACTCAGGGATAGGGATCGGGTGATTATCTCTGGTTCTGTCTCTTCCTCCTGTTCCTTTGATGGCCCTGGTTCGTCATCATCCCTTACTATGCGAACTGACTTCTTGGTGTATTTCTTCTTCTGTATAGGAGCAACGGATACTGGCACAGGTTGATTGTCTGGGTCAGCTGCCGTGTCTGCTGATTTCACCCATTGAGCATGTGTTTATTGCTGATGTTAATTTCTTACACAGTATTAAGCATCTTCACTACAAATACACATCTCTTAATCTTTATCACTTCTAAACTGGCTGTGAATATAACATACCACAGAGGGGACGTGGGGTTGAGGGCTCAGGTGTCTGTGGTTCTTGGTAGCTCTTAGTGGCCAAGGTATGGATGATGCCTTTTTACTTCAGACTGGAAGAGGGTAGATTTAGATTAGGTATCCGGCATAAATTTTTCACTATAAAGGTGGTAAAATACTAGAACAGATCGCCCAGGAAAGCTGTTGAGGCCCCATACTTTGAGTTCAGTGTCGCCGCAGGGTTTGGCGGGTGTGTTTGGGTTCTGGCAGCCAAAGGATTTGCTGCAGGGGTCGTTACTGCTCTCGGTGTGGACCCCAGAGGTCGGCGGCTGGGATCCAGAGGGGTCCGTGTCTCTGCC
>NW_009646609.1:0-7018 GCF_000708025.1 Charadrius vociferus | reverse complement strand
CTCAACCGGCTTGCTCCTGTTATAGCCCAGGCATGGGTCAAGTGGGATGGAATACCTGCCCCCTGCCGGCTCCTGGGGAAATTAACCCCATCCCTGCCGGAACCAGGACAGTCATGGTACAGGGGCAGTGTGTTTCAGTGGTATTTATAAATTTGGACCATGTATATGGTATTAACTGTAGGAGTCAGATCCATATGTAAATGGAGCCCATTGACTTTCTTTCTGTTGCTCATATCAGGAGGGGACCTTGCTTTGCTGTTGTTTAACCACATAGTAAATCACTGATACTAAGAAATATGAAATAAGCTTTTTTCTTCTAGATGGAAGGGATCTAGAACTTTATTAAAGTGCAACCAGTGGGAAACGTATCAAAAATACCTTTACAAAATTTAACATATGGAGAAGAAAATTGAGCACATGGGTGGTTCAGAGTTTATAGGTTGATCTCCAATGGAGTAAATTTGATAGTGAAGAAACCAAGTGAGTAGATATAACAACTAAAATGAAGCAAAATCCCTTTTCTTTCATTATGTAATTTGGGAGGAGTCAGAAAGACATTCTGTTGATTTCTTACTTAAGATAATTCCTGCTAAGAAATTAATGCTCTGAGTATATGCTGTCTCTTTTCCATTGAAAAGAATGAAGCGAGATGGTCCATGCAAATATTTTTAAAGGCTTATGTGATGATCTTAATTCATTAGAAAATTTTAATCTTTTGTTAAAGCTGGCTCTTTTCACATGGAGATTGGCTTTCAGAAATGCTGTCCCCTTGGCTGCCAGTGACTTTGGATGTAAAGCTAGGTGCTTGACACTTCTGCAAATGAGGCCCTAAATGTTTTGTATAAATTATTAGGATCAGATGAAACACCTGTGCAGTTAAGATACCATCCTTTCAGTGATATTTTCTTATTCATGAGACTGCATGTTGAGGGGATGACAATTTCTTATGAGTATCAGATGCCAAGTATACCAAGTCTCCATTTCCTAAGATTTGCACCACTGGTTTGAAAATTACATATTGACTCAAGTGTTCTCTTTTGAGTTTGCTTTCAAGCTATTTCCACACTAAACTCAGTGCTGGTTTTGACGTAAAATCCCACAATCTCTTCACTTGCTCAAATACAGGGAGCAATAAAATGTCTCTGCAAATAGATATAACAGGCAAGATGGAGGATGGGATTTCTCAGCTGCAACGTGTGTTGTGACTTTTCAAGATGGCTCTGTAGCTTCTTGAAATCCTGGTCACTTCAGGGAACCTCAGTTCACTTTTAGGTGTTAATACAAAACCTTGGCTGTTCATGTAGGTGTCTAAGTGGGAAGCACTCCATTATTTTGAAAGTGCCCCCCCCCCATTTCCATATTGTAGTTAACTGACCGTTTCTCATAGTGGTGGTTATAGAATTTTCACACCTTGTAATTTTAGGATAGGGAGGTGTGGGGGCCGACACAGGCAGGACACAGGAACAACCACAAAACCATGGATGAAATGCAAAGAGTAAATTTAATCTCGATACCTCACAAACCGTGGGATCTCCGAAGCAGCACCCGGGCAGAGGCACGCAAGTGGGAACACAGGCACTGTGGAGCTCGGTCCTTGCTAGAGAGTGTTTTTGAACCTGCTGTTCTCGCCTGTATATCAGTGATTCAGGCAGGTGTAGTTTTCCACTATGCAGGGCAGGAATCTCAAGCATGTTCGATAGGGTGCCTCTGAGTCTATCACAGGCCTATGTTATCTAAGCACAGATGTTCTACTAGTCAAGCACACAAGACTAAACAGTGATTAGTGTCATATATGTGCTTTCTACACCTCAGCTGCAAGTCACTTGAATGTGTTTACAATCTTCCTCACCAATCTTCCATTATTTTCCCAGAGGTGGACAATTTCAGAACTACCTACTTTTTTAAAGGAAAATCTTTTGCTTCTTTGGGATATTTTTTCATCCCCAAAGGGCAGCAGGGAAGATCAGAGTATAATCATAAAGGTCCCTTCTTGCCCTGATGCTCATGAATGTGTAGATAATTTTGTTCTTTCCCAGAGTCCATGATGTATCCTGACAGTGGAGCTCTAGAGAAGCGCTTTCCATGCGAGTTCTGTGGCCGATCATTTACAGAGGGCTCTGAATGGGAACGACATGTGCTGAGGCATGGCATGTAAGTTGGTTTGCAGACCCCTTTGTATTACAGCCAAATGTAACAGTTGATCTTTGTGCATCTCCCCATCCATTCCTCCCTCCCTCCCCAAAAAACCTGTAACTAAAGCAAACACAGGGATATGACAGATTATTCTAACAAGGGAAGAATTCTGTCTAACACAAATGTTGTTGGATGCAATTATCAGATGTATTTACTCAGCTAGATGCTTCTGTCCATCCTGTTTGACCCAGGAAGCCAGAAATCCAAGGTACCTGTTGTTTTTAAACCTGTACCTGATGCCCAAACTATGCCCAAACACACTTCCAGTTTCAGGTCTAGATCAGACCTCAAACTGAAAAAAACATTTATCTACAGATGGCCAAGGGTTTCCAGAATACAGACCATTCCAGAAATTCCCTCTGTTTGGAAGTTAATAATCTAGTGTTATCAAATCCAAATGTAGCGCATAAATGTTCTTTATAATGATCCTAAAGCATAAACTTCATTTCAAGGTGAATACCAGTTTGTTGGTCCAAAGTTAACATTGCTTGAGTCTATTGTTGATGTTTGCTTGACACTACAAGACAGACATTGAGGTGCTGGAGCATGTCCAGAGAAGGACAACAAAGCTGGTGAGGGGTCTAGAGCACAAGTCTTATGAGGAGCGGCTGAGGGAACTGGGGTTGTTTATCCTGGAGAAAAGGAGGCTCAGGGGAGACCTTATTGCTCTCTACAACTACCTGAAAGGAGACTGTAGTGAGGTGGGGGTTGGCCTATTCTCACTAGTAACAAGCGACTGGACAAGAGGAAATGGCCTCAAGTTGTGCCAGGGGACATTTAGGATGGATATTAGGAAAAATTTCTTCACAGAAAAGGTTATCAAACAATGAAACAGGCTGCCCAGGGAAGTGGTTGAATCACCATCCCTGGAGGTTTTTAAAAGACAGGTAGACGTGGTGCTTAGGGACATGGTTTAGTGGTGGTTTTGGCAGTGTTAAATTAATGGTTGGACTTGATGATCTTAAAGGTCCCTTCCAACCTAGACGATTCTATGATTCTATGGAAATGACAGGAAATTATATCGAATCTGGGTTTCTTTTGGCTTTTTCTCTTCCTTATTATTTCTCTTTAGCATGTTTGCAACTAAACTTGGAGTTCCAGTGCAAAGAATTATGTGCAGAGAAGCGTTAAGGGCTTCAAGTGAAGAAAAATCTCAGTAAGCGTGCTCTCCCCAAAAAACACACATTGAAGTTAATAGCAAAGACCTTTTCCTTTCATGTTCATAAATATCAGTCCATGCTGTGAAACAATAGGCATCTCTGGAACATTAATTTTCCTTCTCTTGACAAAGATCTGTTCAATAGAACAGATGTCTTTGCTGACTACAGTTTCTTCAAAGACGAGATATCAGCCAGGATTACTGGCATGTGGAAGACATTTGAATGTCATTTTGTATCAAGGCTGTGGAGGGATAAGGGGTAAGAGAAAGTATTATTTCTTGTCTGTTTAAATAAAATTACTTGAAATGTTGCAAGCTTTAATAAGCCTTATTGGTTTGTTAACTGTTTGGGAGAAGTACTCTCCCTATTTCCTTGTATCCAAAGCATGTTTGGATTGTAAAGATTTCCATTTTCTGCTGGTTGGATTTTCAGGGCTCTGAATGAAAGTAAGCAAGGGACCAGAGAGGACAGCAAACTGAAGGAGAACACAGAAAAGACTGTTAATATACTGACAGTAGAAGAAAAAGAAAGCACTGAGAAAATGGTGGCGGACTTGTCCCACAACAGTGAAACTACAGTCAGTGTTGTAGCTGCTGACAAACCTCTCCAAGACACCTCAGAGGCCAAAAATTAATAAAAATTTGATGTGATTTTAATCATCTTACTTGAACAATGGTGAATGGGAAGGGAATGGCAGGTGGGGGGGGCAGAAGGAAGAAACAAAGCTGCTTTTAGGAATGAATGATCTATTTTCAAAGCACTGGTACCTATGTGAGTGTGTGTAAATTAAAGTTATTTAAATGATGGAATAAGTGGTTCCATTATATCACTGCATCTTTTCTTCTGGATCTTGACAAGGGGAAGTTACATTCATATTGGACTAATGAAACAACTCCCTGTGTCTCTACATTACACAATGTGCTTTGCAGCGGAGACTTGTATTGTTTGCAAACAAGCATAATGAGCATGGTTGGGGGGTGATGTATCTTTTCAATACACAAATTTTGGTGCATTGTTCTAATTTCAATACATTATGATTTTCCAGACTGAATGCAACTGCTTTAGAAACAGAACCAAAAGACAGCAACTGCTTTGCTTAAAACAGCCACCTGTTTCCTAATACCTCAAAATTAACAAAGGGACACCTCTGCATTTGTTAGTACTGCCTGTTGTCATTATGATTAAAGTAGAGAGACTGCTGGGCAAGGTGGTGAAAGGAGGAAGAAACAAAGTTTTAAAGAAAGGAAAACAAATTGTGCTTAAAATCCCACTGTGGATTATATTTCTTAAAATACTGTGATTTTTTTTAATTATTTTAGTAAATAAATAAAAAATAAATAAAAAAAAAAAGAGAGAGTCTTTAATTTCTAGATAATGGCTTGTGAATTGCCATCCTTTATTCCAGGTAAGCTGTTTGTTAGTATTCAACTATAATTTTAGTATTTGATAGATTTCATGTGACTGATTGTGTTTATTTCTTATCAGCTTGAACTGTTGCAAAAATGACACAATTAACTTTCCATGCAAAATGAGTGGTGGTGTTATTTTTTTCCAAAGGGGAAGGGGACAGTGAAAAGAATTCCTGTGAATATAAAATTTGTTATTTCTGTGTTTAGCATTTTAAAAAAATTTTTTTTTTTTTTTTAACTAAAGAACCAAACGAACAGCACAGCTATGCAGCTTATGGACCAAACACATCGGTCCTCATAATTATTCTGTCAGTTTTCAAATTAGCATCTAGTCATCTCGCACCAGTACTTTCTGTCAAGATTGGTGTCATCATCTCTCTCCCCTTCCCTCCCCGCCCCAAGTCTGTGGTCTGTGTTAGTGTGATTTATTTGTTTTGCTATAGTGGGAAAGAATGATGTCAGTTCTTGCATCTTTTTGCAATCGGAAGTGAAATAGTTACATACTACATTGAGTCTGAAGAGCTGATGAGATTTGGTAATTTTTCCCCCTACTCCATAGCTTTTAGCATGAGGGAAGCAGTATAGAATGAATAGGAATCTCCATACCTTGTGGCTGATCCTGCACTTTTTCTTTGGTGGAAATCCTACTCAATTCAACAGCAATTTTGCCTGAATAAGGAATACAGGATCTGGTACCCATGGTATGTTCTGATTTTGAACAAAGAACATCCCCTTCCCCCTTCCAATCTAGTTTAAAGCTCTTGCAATGAGCCCTGCTAATTCTTGCCCCAGGATCCTTTTCTCCTTCTGAGACAGGTGTACCCCATCTCTCGCCAGTAGGCCTGGTGCCATATAGACGTCCCCGTGATCAAAAAAAACCAAAACTCCACCGATGGCACCAGCCTCTAAACCACGTGTTAACCTATTCTGTCTTCCTGTTCCTTTCTCTCCTTACCCCTGAAGGGATTGAGGAAAAAACTACCTGTGCACCAGAACCTTCTACCAGTCGTCCCAGTGCCCTGAAGTCCTTTTTAATTGCCTTAAGACTTCTGTCCACAACCTCATCACTTCCAAGTTGCATAACCAGTAGCAGGTTTGTCTGCCTTTGATCCTGATCCATGTGTTCCTGAATCCAGATCCGGAATCCAGTTCCTGTCCGTCGCTGGGTCCAGTCTGGAACTTTCCCCGTGTGTGTTGGTGTTAAGATTGACTCATTACAGTTCTCCCTGTCTCTGTGATTCCATCTGTGTTTCAATCGGAGGCATAGCTCCATATGGGAATTGGAGCTGAAATGCACATTTGTGTGTGGTGGTGTGGTGCCTCCCACCCCAATCTCAACTTCTGCTACTGAGCATCTAAAGTATCCTTGTTTTACCCCTCAAATTTCTATGCTGATGCTCAATATTCAAACTATTTAGAAAAAAGTATCTTGTTGATTCTGTTCATATTTTAAACTACTATATTGCTTTTACTCTGTCTTTGAAGCAGTTCTCCTTTGGGGAGTATCCTTTAAGTGAAAAGTCTCCTTAACAATATTGAAAGATTTTAGCTAGGCTAGTAAAATTTATTGTGCGAGAGTCATTGCTTACACAATGTAAGCTTTCTCCTTTAATGCTCCATTAGAAACTAAAAGGGCTCGCCTTAAGAACAATCCAAAGCCCATCTATGTCTGCTGTTGTTGAAACATGCAGGCAGTTTAGTGTTTTCTACTGCTCAGAGCTCTACTTTCATTACAGAAATCTATTTATCTGTTCAGGTTACTGCAGAACTTCATACGTGCAGCCCATTCAGACACCATTTAGTTTCAGAAAGCTACCCCTAATGTCTTCATGTTTGTTTAAGCAAACAACGTTGAGACAAATTTCTGAAGTGTGGGATAGAACTGACCATCTTTGAGGAAAAAAAAACTATTGTCTTGGTCTCTGGCCAATGCATAATGATGATTATTGCATTGATAAACTTAGCCTAAATAGGTGAACCCAATTTTGGAGAGGAAACTAGAAAGGTCAGGTCGATTGCTTAGTAAATATAAGAGGCAAATTTAGGCTTGTACCTCACAAATTCTATAGTTATCTACTAGGTTGTGCTACCTCCATCTTTGTATATAGACTTAGGTAGAACCAAATGTGTTTCCTTAGCAATGAAGATACTATAAAGCACTTTTATGAAATAAAATGTGTGTTATTGTACTGGGTCTGGTTGGGATGGAGTCAACTTCCTTCATAGCAGCCCATATAGTGCTGTGTTTTAGATTTG
>NW_009646608.1:7243867-7274542 GCF_000708025.1 Charadrius vociferus | reverse complement strand
ATCTGCTTCTAGTACCCACACGACTCTTACTTTCAAGTGAGGACATATATGCAGAGATAGGAATGATGCCTCAATTTTCATAGACAATGCTTTTTTCCTACCCACTGTCTCTCCAAAACTCACCTTTGGCAGCACATGCCTTTATGCTGTCTGTACTTACTCAAATATTGTGATAGCACAGGCAAGTTAAACATGCAAATTGAAGTCTAGCAGCCTTCAGGGGATTTCTTTTAAAGTATCCCACTTCACTTAAGTAATTATATATATGGAAGAAAAAAAAGTTATGATCTTGTTCATCTTTACCTGAAAGCCTTTTCAAATACAAACTCACAACAGTTTATGAACCTCAAACATACTGGACAAAAGAGCCTGCCTACAAGCCACCCAGAATTCACTGTGGTTCCAGTTCTTTGCCAAATCGTTAGCACTCCATCCCAAACCAAGAATTCAGTAAACCGATGCTCAAGTGCCTTTTTTTCTTTTGACATGAGACAACATAGCTGTTGGTCCAAACTAGAAAGGCCTCGGGGATGAGGGAAAAGTAGGGAGATTTCCCTAAGAATGGCTGTTAAAAAGCAGCCAGCAATACTCTCAAGTCTGCCAAAAGTGTTATAGCTGTATAGCCAACAGTTTACAGCTTCATTTTGGAAAGGTGTCAACGCCTGATATAGAACATGCCATGGTATGAACACTGCCACAAATGCTACGCTGTTTTCAAGGACACAGGCAGTAACAGGCTACCGCTTATGGCAGAGACCTTAGTTTAGGTGTTAGTATGACATGTAAAAAAGGTTATAATACCTCAGCCAACCCTAATGTTTATCAAGAAGGCAGTAATGTTTTTTTTGGGAGAACAGTTTTTCAAAATTCGAGCAGCGTTAAGGACATTCATGAGCAGTTCTGAGCTGCTTTCTACATTCTGCACTTCTTTTGCTAGCTCTTGCAGGGAGAGCTGGCCTCTTCCTACGTGGCTGAAGGCTGCAGGTTCAGATGTTACTGATAAATAAATGCCTCCTGGATGATTTTACAGAAGCTATGACTATTGATAGTAAGTTTTATTTAATATGAAGGCAAGGAAGAATTTGGGGTTGTCAGCACTGTATTTCAGCAGATTCCTAGAGCCACAGAAAGGAGCATGCAAGAGCAACACTTGAAAGAGAAGGTACTTTTAGAGTTCTACAGAGGATCAGAGAATCGCCCTTCATACCTCATAATGTTATCATCAATTTGCATAAGGGATGTTGCCGTATAGAGTTTGCTCAGGTCAGCATCTGCCAGGCTTTGTGGCTTCTTCATGTTGTTATCTCCAAAAAGAACTTGCCTGGAAAAGTAACATCAAGAAAAATATCTAAACAACATAAGGGCAGCAAAGCCACGACTTGTTCTAGGACAACTGAGTTTACCAAGTCTGACAAGGTAAGACTAGAAGTGGGCTACATATACATGAGGCTTTCTTGGGAACAAGCACAGCTTGTTTGTCCACTTCCCTTTGCAGCAAGGCACAACAAAAACCCTAGTAGCCTCTTCATAGAAAAAAAATGTTCTCCTGTTATACTGAAAAACTGCACGAGGGGCCTCTAAAGAGAATCTTCCCAGAACTGACAGCACTAAGAGTATTTGGAACAGACGCTGCATGTTAGAGGGATGGTCCTTTGGCTTCAGACCAAACCTGTGGGTGGCTTGGGAGAGACCACTAGCAGTTTGGGGCATAGCATCTCCATCACCATCTGCTCCTAAAGTCTCCCCAGCACAGATATTAGGTTAGCTCACACAGCAGAAATTACTTGGGGCATTACCTTAGCAGAAAGCTATTTACTATGGACACTTGTCATAATTAGTTATTGCCCTTGGGAGAGGATGTGTTTCTCTACCAGAACAAACTGCTCCCCTAACAAATAGAACAAAAGCCACAAGCTGGAAAGGGGTTTTTATTCCCTTTCAGAGGCAGCTGCAGGGCAGAGTAGGAGGGAGGCTAGGTTTGATTTGAGGGAGTCGCCTTAGAGTAAAAGTGATTACAGAAAAAAGTTTATTTAACAGACTTGCCTTCAAGCCAGCACTGGCTTTTTCTGGGTTATGAATTTGAGTACCTTTTAATGGGGGCTTACCTAACTTCACATGTTAAATTTGATCAAGTTGTCTAAATATTTGTCTATCTGGAATGAATTATGTGAATCATCCTACATGCCAGCCACCCTAATTCCTTCTACAAGTGTTTCATACTGCACAGAAGTGAAAACAATGAAAAGTTTGCAAGTTTTTGCAGGCTCTTAACTGGAATAGGTCTTAGATATCACCCTCCTTTTCCCTTGAGTCAGGCAACTTTAAATATACACAGATGAGGTACTTACACATTTATTGCCCTAGAAAGAAGCACACAGAGAACCTTTTGATGGAGGAAAAAACAACACTGAGTATGTCACCTGTTTATCACACATTCCTTTGTTATATGGGAGCCAATGAGCAGAACAGCAGCACAGGGATCCTACAAGTACAGTTGCACTCCAGGAAAAGTAACACTAAGCATTTTGCTGACTACATGCTCTTTCTAGAGGAACAGCTAGAAGCTGGAGCTACAGTTTGACTATTTGCTTATTTGATAAACAACAGCCCCATACAGCAGATCTCAAAGACTAGTCCTACCTCAGGTAGGTGGCAGAACAAGAGGCTCCTTGAATAGGGAATTCTCTGGCTAGAAGTGAAACAGATTCAGAATACTCCACTCTGAAGTCCAATTGCAATGTTTTCCTATGCACATCTTGTTTATTCATTAAGCAAGTTTCCCCAGAAGGCAAAAAGACAAAGCCTGCTTTCTTCTAACAAGATTACCAAAGCTTATTTGTATATTTTACAGTATATGAGATTGACATGGGCTCCCCTTCTCTGTCAGTTCATTTAAAGACCACCAAGCAATGAACTGGTACATAATCTTCCAGGAATCCAATACTGTAATTGACCCAATCAATACTATCAGTGTAAGTGATGTACTGCAGTACCTGTGAGAAAGGATGATCTTCTTCATGTTGTCTGCCATGAGGAAGTTATAAAATCTTCTACATTGATCCCACTGCATGAAGGTTTCCTGTGCCCTAGAAAAAACACAGTGCAGAACAATCAAAGCTGTTAATGGAGATCTTGAAAGATCAGATTAATACACTAACACCTTATGGCAGCCTACAGGCTATGTAAACAAATGTCCAGACCTTCCCTGTCACAGCTTAACCTTTTCCAGGAAAGGGCTTCCACTTCGATGAAGTTTGGTAGTATCAGAAAACAGATCTGCAGTCTCATTTTGCAAAATGCAATTAGCAGTTTTGCTCAGAGCATTTAAGAGCCATCAGTCAGGATCTGCAACACTGACAAGAGGATTTTAGTATCCCTTTGCATAAGTTGAATGTAATTTACCTAATGGGACTACTAAAGAAAGCACTAAAACCTGTTGCTGAACAAAGTGTTGTCTATTTGTGTATATAGCTCTGCAGAGGAAATAATTTGTGCAGTTGTTTCCGATATGTACAGGCACCATTATTGTTTTAGCTTCATTGGCAGAAACTATAGGAATAAATACTAGTTGCAACTGCAAGTGGCACCTGAGTTGAAGTCTTTACTAATTCTCAAAGCAGAATAGCACTTCACAGCTTATCTCTTCACAGTTAAAAGAGAATTAAAGCCGCACAGAGTTCTGTGAGCTCTGCCAGATACCAGCACTCCTTTGCTATGCAGGGTCATGGGCAGGTTATAGCTTTACTCTTAGCAGGGTTTGCTGTTACTGAGGAAACACACTATCATTTACTGAGCAACACAAGAATGCTGGGAGCAGTTTCAGCTACTGAAGTACTCCTACCATTTAAACATTAACATACCATGAGAACTACAGCATATTTAGCACGACCTCCCAAGCCACAACCTGCAAGCCCCCTACCAGAGCAAACGCAAGCTATGCTTTCTTGTAGTAAGTCATGCTGGAGTACAGAATTTTTTTTTTTTTAAAAAAAAACCTCTTGTATCTTTTTCTAGCCCACGCAAGCTATGCTTTCTTGTAGTAAGTCATGCTGGAGTACAGAATTTTTTTTTTTTTAAAAAAAAACTTCTGTATCTTTTTGTCTAGCCAGACTATACCTACCATATTTATGCCAAGGCAGGGGAATGAAAACAGAAAGACACACATTTCTTCGCAAAATATTTTCCAAGCAAACCTATTAAGTTACTACAAAACGTTTGAAGTTAAAGCTACTACATTTCCCTGCAGTTCCTGTGGTGTACAGTAGTACTCCTAATATGAAGGGCTGCAAGCACTGAAAAAAGGCAGCTTCTAGTATTTTGAGGACTGCACAGGTTTCAAAGCTGAGGTCTCTCCCCGCAGCCTGTAGCTATGGTGAAGATGCATTCCACAAGATCAAGAAGCAGAATCAAGCCTGTGCAGGCAGAGATTAAGGAATAAGGAGCCATGTCCCCATTCAGCCTCAGGGAACACATTCCCCAGAGTCTGTGTTAATTCATTGAACTAAGAGTCTCATTCTTCTGGTAGATCTTAGTATTGCTGAGACTTTATTATGCCCAGCTATGGAACTCATGCTTAATGCTCTGGAAAGGCTTTCATATTTCAGATCCCTGGTTCACCTTGCTCACAACCATGTCTTTCCTTTACTTCCTAAAGTTATTTGGAGTATAAAGATGGTACGAGCTAATACAAAAAGAAAGTGGATTTGTAAACTAACTGGTCTTGTCTACCGCGGTAATCCACTTTCACATAAACCAGAGCGATGAGACTAGTTATTTTAGCCTACCAGACCAAGCCCAGGAAGGCTAAGGCTTAACCATTCCACCTGGAAGTGTTTTGTACCTCCTCCCTCACACTTCTACAACCAGGCAACAAGCCCCTCCCTATCCTGTCTTTTGCTTAGTAGATATTTACTGATGTTGCTTTCCCCTAGCTCTTCAGCTAGTTAGCGTTTAAAGCAGAAGTAGATATTAGGCAGGGAGACAGAAGACCTGAAAAGCCGTCCTGCTGATTGCCCGGCAATGCATAGCAGATGTTTTGTGCCTAGAGATTTGCTAGAAGATGTTTACCCAGCAGGTGGAGTCAAGAGCTCAGTAATCCACACAACCCACTGAAGACCTGCATTAAACTCAGACAAGCAGCTGCTATTTTTCCACACGAATATCCAAGTGGAGTATTGTTAAACAGGTTGTCCTTGCCCTGCTATTCTACCAGCACATCATGACATAGTACTACAGAAATCGCCTTAGAGAACAGCATTACTCACATCATTTTGGAGACCAGAAATACAATATTGCATAACTGCAGAAGATGAACCAAGTGGACAGCAGCCAGATGCGATCTTTGCAAACCCTGTCTGATGGCTGCAATTGAGGAGCTGGCTTCAAAAGGATGTTCTATGCTCCACACCAGAACTCCAAGACAACTAAACCCATTTTACTTGAAACAAAACCAGAAAAACTGTTCCTGAAAGCATCTGTTCAGATTTTAAGGGTGTGAACTCATGGGAACCTAGCAGTAGATTATACACACTTTTAGCAGTAGTCACATCTGATCTCAAAAGGGATTAGGTATGCTGGAATATTACTGACACGCATATCAAGCTTTTAGTCACATCTTAATGCTTCCAGAAAAGCTTCTTTCTTTCACCTGTAAGAGCTTAACTCATAAAAGGTGTCTTCAAACTGCTTAATATCAAACTGGTCCCTATACTGTAGAGCATCATCAGCATCAAGAGTTCCAGCTACCTTGACCATGCTGTGAGGCCAAATTCCACAGCAAGCCCCTCACAGGTCTGCCATAGTTTCACCATTTTTATCTGCCCAAACGATCTTGACCCAAACACCCTAGTCTCAACAGTCCCTTTTGCCTTTCGAATAGTCTCAGGGCTCAAAAGTGCAGTTAAATTACTGTAAAGTCAGCTACACCTGAGTAGTTGTCCATATGTACAGCCAGTAAAAACTGAAAGCAGCGGCTTAGCCACTTGCACTGTTTCAATATTCATTAACTGTGCATACACAGAAAGTTACTGCACATTTGTTGAGCCACCAGTTTTCAACCGGCAGTGCTGTACCCAGATCCTCCATCAGTAAATGGAAGTGTTAGCACTAGGTGGAGCTATTACAGCTCGTGTGAAGTGCCTCAGCCTTGGCTTACAGGTGGGGAACCACAGGTTAACGTTTTAGGTAGACTTTAGGGCTAAGTTGTCTTCTCCCCACCTTCCTAATTGTACAGCGTGGTTGCAAGTGCCTCTCCATCTCCTCATCAGCCCACAGCCCTGTTTTAGTGACACACACTAAGCAGGGAGCGTGGACTGTAAGAGTGTATGAGCTGTGTCTCTTTCCAGTGTCCCAGGTAAGAGCTGTCAGATGAGACTGCACACTGAAGCCAGCAAAGCTATTATAAACCAAGGGATACTTCTCACAGTGATGAGAAATTGTAAACTATTGCTTGCAAACCTGGCATCATCTCAGCAGTTTGTCATGCTGCCCAGCCTGCCTGGTTAATTACACCAGGACTGCAGAGGGAATGCCTCCTCTTAGGATGCTGTAATAATGAGACAGTTAGGCAAGCTCGCACACACAGACCAGAAGTTGCCAGTGTGTACCTGGCCAGGTACAGAAAACTTATTTGCATTGTTGACAGAAAGCTTATTTGTGCTGCCAAATCAACAAAGCTTTGGCTGCTCCTTCAGGAAGGTGGCATCCCACATGCTGCAGTCTGTCAGACGAGTTCTACGCAAGAGAAGCAACACACTCTCCACTGTGCCCTTCCACATGTATCCTGTCAGACCTCTGCCCCCTCCCATACCCCCAGAGGAGACCAGCATGGAGGAGCCTCTAGACCTACCTCAGCGCACTGTAGCCCTGGCACACGCTGACACAGCACAGGACTCGCTCCTGGTTGGCCTGGCTCTCTCCCAGGTATTTGCACACGATGTTTCCACCCAGGCTGAAGCCCACAACAACCAACTGGGTCTGAGGGTAGGTCTTCTTGATGTAATTAACCATGGCACCAAATTCCCAGGTGCAACCTAAAAAATAAGGACAAAGTCAAGAATCATCTTCTACCATACCTAGATTCCCAGTTCAAGCTCCAGTTGTGTGCTTTAAGTGCAGCTTCTTACCTCTTTCCAACTTTTCAATAACCTTAAGGTTTTAAGAGCTCCGATTCACACGTGTTCATGTATCTGTTTTATGAGTCCTGTGGACCTTAGCTCATGCCTAGTTCTGACAGAGTGCCAAAGTAAGATAAAATTAGCTTGTTAAAAGTCAAGACAACAGCTACTCTGACAAACCAAACTCTTCTTTCTGAAGCAGCTTAAGGAGTCCAACAACTCTGGCCTTGACATTACTATTTAAGAACAGTGCACATCATTACCTTCCCAAGGAAGTTTGTCACTTCTGAACTTCATTGGGTGTCTGAAAAGCAGCTTGCTCCTTTGCTTGTGGCAAGACTGCCATGGATCCTTAAATCCATGCTGATGCGGGGACGTGATGGAAATGCAGAGCTGGCTTGTCAGGACAGAGCTCTCAGACTGTTGCAGAGCCTGACTAAGCAGGTGCTCTCTGGAAGCAGAGGGAAGGGTTTAAGCAGAGGCAGCTAGTCCTTTCTGACCACCAAAGAGGTAAAGATACTGTAACTTCCTAGAAGAGGTATGGGTATCCCCCTCTTCAAGAGCACAGGTAAGCGCTCCAATAACAGATCTGTTCTGCTCTCAGCTAGCACACATTTGCACCCCACCGGCTGTGGGATCCAGCTTCTGGCTCAAGATAAATGCTGCATTGCTCTAGTTTCGTCTGGAAGAAGCCAGCAGTCAAAATACTTTAGTGTTTGACCTTCATGATTTGAAGGCAGCTGGCAACTATTTCAGAATTCCTAAACTACAACAGCAACAGGTCAAGCTTGATGTAAAGATAGGAGGATTCAGTGAATCCCAAATTTAGGCTATTTGCTCCTCAACCAATATGACAGGAGTCCAGCAAAAGCTAGAAGGCCACTAGGATATTTGGGTTGGAGGCAGAGTAAAGTCTGCTTATGGTCTTGCTGGCACTCCATTTAACAAGCAACTCCGCCAAGTGATTTACTGTCTTACTCAAAGGAAGTGCTAGGCATTCCTTGCCCTTTCCAAGGCTATAAAAGACTCAGAAAGGTATGTCTCAAGAGCTGCACTACAGAATAATTCCCTAAGGTCTAAAGCAAAGCTCCATGGAAGAAAGCTCTTGATTTTTATAAAAAAAGCAAGTGCTTTAAGAAGGCCAAGCCTAGACATGGTATGCTTGAAGCCATTAACAGCCTAGGACCTCAATACAGACTGAGGCACATGGTATTCCTGAAGTGCTTTCCACTGAGGATTAGATTTAATAACTATAAAACAAGCAAAGCATTACAGCCTATTTGCCTGCCAATCCCAGAATCTCAAAGAACAATATTTCTATTTTGGCAATTCAACTGTTCAAGATAAACATTCAAACTGTTAATCCAAACTCTTAGCAGTAAGTATCTTACTTGTCTTTAAAAAAGAAAATGAAACTTAACACCAGTCTGCTAAACCCGCAATTTACTCATGACATAATGTACCTACAGATGTTTGCAGTAAAGAGGGGCATGAGGGCTCAAGAGAACTCAGGAACAAGAGGATCAGGTCGCCAGCAAGAAGGCCACATTCTACCAAGATCACATTACTCCCTAGGAGGGGAGTTAAGAACAGCTAGAGTCACCCTTAACACAGTTCCAAATACATTATTCCTTTTAATTTCCAGCTTAAGAAAGATTTCCTTACACCCAAGGTAAAAGCCCAAAATCATGGCAGTTAAGCACTACCACTTCTGTAGCTGTACTGTCACTCTAGACTCGTTGCTGTTCCTTGACATTTGTTACATCCAGGGATCAATCCTCATGTGTCCCTCCTAGGATCATAATGTACTTTCTGGATAGGCTGGTACAAACTTATCTCATATTACATTTTACAAAGCCTCAGAAGTAGTGTTTATCCTTCAGAGCCAGGTTTGTTTCACATTCCACTAAACCAACATTTCAGCATCTCTAAAGTCATTTGAGCAGGCTCTTAGTAGCCATCAGAACTTTTTTCAAAAGGTTTGTTTTCAAAAGACTGCCTCCTTGACTAGGATACATGTGTAAAAGCCGGGAGAAGAGACAAGGAAAAGTGAATCCCAGCATTAGCCTCCCCTCTTTCTCACATGTAAGTTCAGTTTAGTTCCCAAGAAACAGTACAAAGTTACCCTCATTCAGGTATGGCAGTTGTATTATTCTGAAGGACGCTGATCAAGCCCTAGAAATTCCACAAGCTTGAAAATAAGTACCCAGTTGTCATAAAGTACCTACCGTATGTGAACATTCGTGGAGAAGTGAGCTCAATATTTGGTAAGGCTCCCAAATGATTCAGGACAGCACACCTGTACCCATTTTTCTGCGCATAGTCAACAAAAGTGCGGATATACTGCTTTTCACTGTGGTTCGCAATCCCAGGGCAGATTACCATCGTGACATCCTCTGTGCACAGAAAGAGAGGGAAGTTAAGTAAATGTCACTTCATGCAAATTAAGAGATTCAGATGGTTTCCCACGGATCTGAAATGGAAACTATCTACCAGAAGCAAGCTAAAAAATCCTACTAGTCTGCCAAAAATCCAGTACGGGACAGGAGACTAGCAGCTCTAGTGCTACAGATGTGAAAAAATAATTCACGCTACAGGAGATGAACAGTTTTCTAACTCCAGGGAAAACTGCCCAAACAGTTCTACAGGCACTGCCTAGAGACCAAGAGTAAATTCTTACCTTTGAAGGATGTTTTTGACATTACACATGTTCCGCCTTCTGACAGCCTGTTGCGACTGCTAAGTGTGTGGAAGCTCTGCAGCCCACTGCTTGTTCATGCACCGAGTAGACTGGCTACGCTATTTTTCCCTCATTTCCCTTCCAGAAGTGGGTGTAACACAGATCGGCAAAATGACGCTTTGCTAAGCACAGACATTCTGATCAACCGACATTAGCCACAAAGCAGATGATGGCTAATCTAATGATATTTGATCTGCTGACACTGTTCACTAGTTTAACAAGATTATAATTTCATCAACTGAGAAAGTAATTGTTGTAATTCAAGTAAGCACAGTAAATTACATGCAGGATTAGCATATGCGTTTCAAATGAGCTATCAGACTCTTTGCACTTATGTGCAAAGCTCTGACACTTAGCAGCTCTAGCCACTGAATTTTTGCCTCATCAGGAAAGCACTGCTCAGATTCTCTTCAGTGATACAGACACAGCAACTGGTCTGGCGCAGCATTATACCATGAGGATCTCAACCCTGACATACTTAAGAAAACTCTTTCTGAAGGCCAAATGAAAATCATGAGCTCACAATGAAATCAGCTACTGCAGGGGTAAACTGCACAGTAACTCAGTTTTAAATGTTGCTGTCACTAGTAGTAACAGTGAGTTTGAAAGCTGACATTCAGTCTGAATATACATACATGACATTGTAAGGAATCACCATGGTTTTCTTTTTCATGGAGTTCTCATCATGTCTGGACTCCTTCATATGCTGCACACACGGAGTCTGTTTTCAGGCAGATCTTTAAACAGCTATTGTTAGTAAAGACTACCAAGAATCTGTCTTTAAGGGGGAGATAAGGTCTAGTTTCTTTTCCATACACAGCAGGCTGCGAAGAACTCCACACTGCTAGCCTCTGTTTTATGTTCTCACAACCTTCACAGGTAAAGGACACTCCACAAGGCTTACCATCAGCTTCTCTTTGCCAGCCTCTCACTTGAGGTACAGATTATGGAACATTTCTTCTGCTCTTTAGCCCCCCAACCCTTGCCATAAACAGTTAATTAGTGTAGTATGGTCTCTGCTGCTACCTGAGATATAGGTATACAGCAAGATGGCCTTGCAGCCTCCACACATTGGTTAGTATTGCTTAGCAGCTCCCTTCCTTTGCCAGAATTTACATCTATCCTTTCTGCTAAATCAAGTAGCTGTGTCCTCATCCATGCACCAGAGCACATAATCAAGGTTAGCAGGTAGATGCAGGCATCAGCTGTTTGACTGACCTCCAATGCAGTGCTCAGACTGTGGCTCAAAGAGATCAAAGGTGGCTGTTGCTCCATCTGGCATTGTGAGGTACTTGCGAAGTCCGTACGGATGTGGCGATCTCACTCTCCCCATTTTTCCATAAAGGGCAGTCTGGATATGTCCACTATTTCCCCAGATCAGGGGTGGAATGTACCTGAAAGAGGCAGCAGTTTAATTGCTTATCCCTCCTGTGTTAACAAGCCTTTGTGAACAGATAAGTACTCCCACAGCAAGTCTCCCCCTTGCTACCAAATATAGTAACAAATACAAAATTGTTTTTGCTACGACTGAACTGGCAGCACTGATCTTTGCACCCTTTACACAAGAAAAGAGAAGGATGTGGTCTCAAAGCTGACATATCAGCACTGATAGCAGCAGCAGAAGCCAAAATCCAGGCATTCTTCTATATTGAAACATTACATGCACAAATGCTTCTCACCAAATATACAGAGGCCTTGTGCCTCAGTGAGATTGGGACAGCATGTTGCTAGCCAACCAAACCGACTGCCAAAACCTGTAAAATGTTGTAAATCTGTTTTAATTGAAACATTGAAGCCTGCTGGGTTAAGCCACATGAACTTGTGTGAGCACTTGACCGTATACAAGCCAGTGGCAGAAACCACAGGATTCATAGCGAGTTCTAGAAGATCGAAAGCCCAAGGCTTGCTGGTTGGGATGATTTGACACAGAACTGCTTTTCTCAGTTAAGTGAAGAGCACGGTACAGGATGATTTTGCCACTCAAGCAGAGTTAAGTAAAGGTGGGACAGTTTTAAAAGGACTCAGAGTTGGTCAAGCTCCACTGAACAGTAAATTATGTTTGTTTATCAAGAGCATATTAAAGTTAGATGACAAAGCAGATTGTCTCCCTTTTCGTGCCTTACTGGCTCTCAAAAAGAGGCATGGGGGAAACACAGCCATTAGCCAGAAGGGGTTAAAGGCTTACTTACCTTTTTTTTTTTTTCACTACAAGCAGAGCTGCAAGTGGTTTAACAGGAGACTTACTATTGCCCACGTGGTGGTAGGGCAGTCACCTGGCCACTCTGCAAAGGACAGACTAAGCCAATGCCTTGAAAAAGATACTTACATCAGCTCTCAACAGGAAAGCATGAATGATTTATTGTTTAGGAGAATAGCAGTCCCAGGGGACATGATTCCAATTAAGGAGCTATGGTCTCTGCTTCACAGAGCAGGGTATCCAGAAGAAGCCCGAGAGCTGCTGACACCACCTTGGATCCTGAGATATTAGGAACTCCCTCCCTGTTATGTTTTTTAGGGCTTCCTGCAATTATTCCCTTCAACTTCAAGACCACACAAAGCAGAGGTCATGTTCTTTCATGTTTTTCCCTCTTCACAGAAAACTAGGCAGCTCAGGGCTCAGATTTATTATGTAAACCCATAATCCACTAGAACATGGCAGAAACCTTGCCTTTGTGCTCTGACACTACCTACTCACACACCCGGATCTTCTTCCCCATGCCAGCTCTTAGATGTTACATCCACAACTCCCCATTGCCCCTACACACTCCTCAAAAAACAACTTCTTTGTAAAATAAGAACTATCTAGGCTTGTTTACCAAGACAAAAGCAGCAGTATGTTCTTCCTCCCTGTTGTTTTCCCTTATCCATGACAGATATTTCTTACACAGCAATTCATTGTACAGTTTCACTCAGTTTTTGCAAGTGCACTTCCCAGACCTAAACCAGATTTCTGTAGAAGTAGACAGCACTTCAATAAAGGCTACAAAAGCTGCCAACTGATGCTTGTAACCTTGCAAATTATAGCCCTCAGTGCATCTTGAATACGATCACTCAATGATAAAGCTTTTCAAAAGAATCTATGCAAGGCTAGCAGCGCTATCTATCTTTTATCAGCGCAGCATCTCTGCACTGATACGTACTGCAGGTGGCTCTTGCCAGGTGCCATGTGCAGCATGCCAACCACGCAGAGATTCCCAGCAGTGATGGGGACTGTACAAGCTCATCCTCTTCAATTGCTGGTAGAGATAGAAAGCAGTCAGCGGGTACATCCTCACAATTCAAAGCAGAGATGCATCAGGATAGTACAGTCAATGTAAACAAGGCTGCACAAGAACTACAGATGGTTCTGCTCAAGTCACAGCTCCCTGCAGAGGGTTTTGAACAGCAACTATTATGCCAGATGGAAGAGACACTGCTCTTCTAGCATACGAAAAAGCAGCTAGCTTCACCCCAGTGAAGCCAGTCCAGATCAGTAGCCATACCCTACAGTAGGCTGTGCTTCACTGGCTTTTTGCCTTCTTTCACAGGAGTCCTTTGCAGATGGATTTTGCTAGCAACTTTTTTGAGGAGAGCTGTCAAATACAACCTATAATAAGAATTTTCAGCTCTTTTAGAGACTCAGGCGTCAACATTGTTGCACGGTTTCTAATCTTAGTTAAGCATATGCATTAAAATTTTGGTGACTCTGTTTCTACAAAGTGCTTTCCAAATTAAATATTATCCCAGGTAAGTCTTACCCCATAGGCTAACAGGAAAGCAAATTTTCCCATTACAGCAGCTAAGTTATACAGCTGTGACTGATTACTGCTACTACCTTGATGAAAAAAAATAATCATTGGTCCTTGCAGAGGACCTTCCTTTCCTCATCTTTACCTACAGTTCAGTTTCCAGATATAAGTTACAGTCATCCAGTGGAATAGATGCAGCACCACATGCCACAGGATGCTGTTAGAGAGGAAATTAGAGGAGTTTTCAGAGCCTCACCACTACTGTTATAGTTTAAATGAAGACAAATGGCTTCAAGCATACAGCTTAGCAAGAGTGCACTACTTACCACAGCACGCCTCCTCTCAGGTCACAGCTGATTTCTTTGGGGAAAACCCCCCAAACCTGCCTTCAAATAACCTGGCTGGAAGTTACCTGATCTTCAGTAAGTCAGACCTTTACACTGCTTTTACATATGCGAACAGCACATGCAGGTTCATTGAGATGTTCTTCCTTAAAGGAAAGACTAAAATCAAGGCAAGAATCCCTGTGACTCTGCCCATAATGATAGACAAGTGCTACCTATAGGTTCCACATTTCCATCTGAAGGCTAGAATTGTGTGACATCTTACAGACAAGGGTGCATTCACTGCTTTCTCCCTTCAGAGCGCACAAGCTAGTGGTTTCTGAGGATCCTATGGATCAAGCAAGTAAACGCAAAAGATAAGCTGAGCATTTAACTCCAATCAGTTCTTTAAGCATTATACTGCCTGCAGCAAAGACATGCTAGTGTTAGTCACTCTGCATGTAACTACTCTTCTAGATAAATATTCAAAGGTCAAGTTCCAGCATGAGTAACATGCATAGGACAGTACTCTGATGCAGATATTTGTTACTTCCACTTAGTCACACTTAATCACTTTAAGTGTATTTCTGCAGTTTGCACTTAAAAACAAAGCAATTAACAAGCTGCTACTCTAATACCTGCATGTATTTCAGAGCTTTATCTCACCTATCTTTTCTTTTGCTACTGGGCATCAGCCTTTAAGCAACAGGCTTATGGCGAGATAGATATCCTAAAATCCCTTAAGTATTCAGTCTCCAGGAGACTGAACATCAAGACTTCAACAGGGAGGGAGAAAGAATTTACCCAGACTGCGTAGATCTTGCATAATCAGTGAAAAACTAAGACAGATTAAAACTCAGACTGATGCAAAAGCAGGCAGCTACTAAAAATATTAGACTTCAATTTACCAAGACAAGTTGCCAATCTAACCTACTACAAAGCACTACCAGGCATTGACAGTAACAAAGTGATGCCTCTGTATCACTGCATTCCAGTAAAAGCTGTCCTCAGCTGATGAACAAGTTTGACTTTGCAAAGCATCCTCATAATCCATAGCAGAATTGGACATATGATCCGCCTGTCAGACTATCTGTTGACCCTCCATTCTAGCAACAGACAAATCTGGTTTTGAAACTCTTCATGAGTGACTTATCTACATTTTTGAGACAAAGTCTACGAGAATTTCCAAGACCAAGTACTGAGCATAATAGCGCTAGACTATACAGGATTGAAGGACAAGACATCTTATCCAGGGTTTGTGTGGACTTTCAGCTTGCTTTTACTAAAACCATACAGAGGGGAGGGCACAGAAAGAACTCTTCAGTCATGAACATGCATGATACCACACTGGTGAGACACAAAAAAACTAGCCAGGAATCATGCAAGAGTCCTCACCCTCTGAAAGTGCAGCTCATACAAGCTGAATTTTATTTAAGCTGTATTATGTGAAAAACAATTCCAGAGACATTTTCATACTCAATCCAGCTGAAAAACCTAACTACCCAGTGCTGACAGCAATAGCTCGCACAGATTGTTTTGCAACAAAGCCAACATTCCCCATGGCAAACAGCTGAAAAGAGATGCTCCTCTGAAAGAATCATCCCGTAGGCAGAAGAACACATAGTCAGGCTAGTTTTCTTATGGCTTACCTTAAGAAAACAAGCTCAGCAGGGTGTGACACATGGAAACATGAGCTAGTTTCTCAGTCTGCATGATATCTAAGTAGTATCCAGTTTAAGGAGCATTCAAGCATTGCCCTTTAGATTTTGTGCTAAAACTATCATTACTGCTAAATTTAACCATGTCCTCCAAACAAGGGCCCCTCACTCATAAAAGCAGGTGGCTTCCCTCTGGCATTGACATTAAGAAACAGGGAAAGTGTTCAAACACATGGCAGACTTCAAGTGGCTTCCCTCTGGCATTGACATTAAGTAGAAACAGGGAAAGTGTTCAGACACATGGCAGACTTCAGCTTCTCTATAATGCCTCCTACAAACCAAAGTGGTTTTGAAAAGCAGTGTACTATAGAGATTACCCCAGTACAGCAAGATTCACTATGCATTCCTCAACGTGCCCTGTTCCAGCAAAGCTGCTCACAGATGTACGAAAGCCCAGGCGCAGACACCACGTCTATAAGCAGCATTTCCAATGTCCTGCAACAGTGCTTTAGAGACAATAAGACCTGAAAGAGGAACAACAGTCAGGAAGACTTCTTGCCAAAGAGGTATAGCACACCCACACAAGGATGAGGATGGTGTACCACAACAGCACAGGCAAGCAAGTACTGGTAACATAGGAGATCTGAAGGCAAAGTGGTGTTGTACAGGAAACAAAAAATCTCAGTTTCTGTGAAACAAGAATAACTTCCCAGTTTGCTCCAGACCCAGAGGCTTTCAGCTGACTCATTTCCCTGTTTTGATTTGGTCAGCTGCAATAGATATCAGGCACTCTGAGTAAAGACAAATATTTGAGGCAGCTAAGTTGTGGCTTCCAGTAGCCAGTCCTGTAACTTCCAGTAACAGGATTCTGCAGCAGTAGGCAGACAGGAGAACAGGCCTGGGGGGATAGCAGTTACTTATTATGGAAGCTGACTTATATGGTACAAGTATAGAGTTCATCAGTCTTAACTGGCTAAGTGAATTTAGAGCCAGTTACATAAAGCTGTTCACAAATGCTAGTGTTTTAGCTCCAAATACTGTGTTTCAGCTGTGCAGTGCAGCCCCACATCTTTATAGGTGGCTGTCCACAACAGTGCCTGAGAGCAAGAAAATTCCCAAGTGTTTCACAAACATTCTCCTAGCATTTTAATATTAAAAACATTTCCAACATGTGATTGTAGATTAAGTTTTAGTGGCTCTCAGGCAGCAGATTATGATTTTAGAGCACGTACATCACCCAGTATGCAGGAATTTAGGAAAGCAGCAGCTGTGTAAGCAGCTCACACAAAGCACATAAAAACTGTGCTATTTTTATTAGCAAGCATCAGCATTCAGGTCCTCAAAGATCTGAAGTGGAAGTTCAGCAACAGGCTTATTTCTGGAGCATTACTTCATTTCTTCTGAGGAGATTAACACTTTAAACATTAACTCTTACATCAGCTTTGATGTGATGCAGTACACGGGATACTGATGGCAAGAAGGCAGTCTACAATTTGCCCACATCAGGGGACACCCTGAGAACTGCCACCTGCATTACAACAGGCAACAGATTTTTCCCCACTTTAGAGAGCAGTTTCTAGGTATTTAAAGGATGCTTTACAAATCAAGCCTTGTTTGAATCTTGTGCCTTATTTGACACTAGGGAATGCAGTTTGAACTCCAATCAAGAAAGCCCATTTAAAAGTCTGCAGGATTCAACCCTCTCCCTCCCAAATATGTAGAAGGCAGCTTTTTTTTTTTTATTTTGCATCAGCTCAGCTAGACTGTTCAGTGTGATGAAAACACAGCAAATATGTAACAGCAAAAATTTAAAGCAGCTTATGGAGCTTCCATGTCCCCTGAGCCTCTGAAAAAGAAATGAACATAAGTGGCACAGACGTGTTTGCTGCCCATAGAAGCTGTATGAAGTACAGACCGGCCTCCTTGGTTAAATCACCTCCTTCCCAGTTTAGGTAGCTTTTATTTAGCAAGGTGCTCATCACACTTCTCCTCAACCTTCAGTGACTACAAGAAATATTCTAGTCAAAACAGAACATGAGTATGACAGGACATCTTACTTGCTGATGAGAGCTGGAGAACCCAAGACTGCTGCCAATGCCACAGCAGAGCACCTAGCAAGGACTCAGCTGCCCCTGCGGCTGCTTCTATCCCCAAGGTCAATGCTTCAACTTACCAATAGGGAGCTGCCACTCTTCTCTACCTCTCAACATGTTCACCTGCCAAAGCTTCGTGAGTAGCACTGTTCTAGTTTATTATTCTCCTGGAAGCGTTTCTCTCAGGGTAAAACACCAAGGAGTTGACAGGAATCAAACACCGTTTGCTATTAGATGGAAGAGAAGCACATTGAGAAGCTTGAAGCCAGTTTTTCTGACTACTTGTCTCCTTGCATCTAGGAGAAGAGCAATGACAGTGCAAAAAGAGTCTTCTGGTAACAGGCAGCCTGCTTATCCAGTATAGGTTACTGTGCAAACAAAGGATAAGAAGGATCTAGGCTGGATCTTTGACAGTGTTTACTAACAGGCTTGACAGTCTTCTCCCTCAATCTTTGAGGAGCTTGCCTTTATTAATGATAAAAGTGTGCAGATGGCAAGGATAATTATTTTCAGTAAGGATGATGCTTGTGCTGTGGCTCTACAGGAACAAAGATATACACACACACACTTGATGGCATAAGAAATTGGGAACAGCCAAAAAAAATAAATAATCTGTAGCCCAGTACAGCAAGCACTGGCCAAATTCGTCTTTGTGAATCAAAGAGCCAATGCTGCATTTCTACAGGAATAAGAGAGCAGATGGCAGACTTTCTGGACCAATTTGAAAGACAGGAAAAGGAGACAGCTGCAGCCAGGGGTTAGGCCCAAGTGCTTGAGGGCACCAATAGCTGTGCTGATTTGCAAGAGCTTCCATGCAAGAAACAGTTATTTGAATAAAAAAAGGTCTGATTATGCTACTCCACTTGGTAAGCTGAAGTACATAGCTGGACTGAGTAGAGGAAGGGAAATAAAGAGGTAAGAAAACAAGCTCTAGGAAGACAGTCTATTGCTTACCAGTGTTTGATCAATATGTAGAAAGCTTCTAGCAGTTTAGAGAATTGTAAAAAGCAGTACTAACATCTGTAAGTACAAGGTGCCTGGCACACAGCCAGCTTAGGCAGTTTTACTGTCCAAAGCTCTTAAATTATTCATCCGCCATCACTTGGCTTACTGAATAACACTACGGTTACAACGTACTGACAAAGTCCATAGGTGAGGACAGTGCCATGAGTGGGAAATAAAATCCAAAAGTGTTTTTGCCAAGTATTTTTGAATAGCTGAATGGATAGAATAACTTTGCTTATTTCTGCTTTCTCCCTGCCACCCTGTTTTTCCCAGCGATACCCTTACCCCTTCCTCCCTAAAACATAAGGGATCTGAGCAAACCAGGTCTGAAAGCCAGTTCACAGCTGTACAGAAGAACTGGTCTTATAACAGATCTTACAACAAACCCAGTAGTGATATAACAGAAAGGATTGCTGGGCTACTTATTTTGCTTTCATGATAATTTGAAAAGAGCTGCTTAATCAGCTTTCCTAACACTCTGAATAATTAGTAAGTAATCAAAGCCTTACAAGATTTTTCCAGAGGAGTATGGCACAAGCTGTTTTCACATAGCTTTTTGCTAATTAGTCCTACAAACTATTTCATGCAAATTGCAGGAATTTAAATCTATTTGTTCCCCTTTAGTCTCCAGGTGACTTTCATGCCTAAAGACAAGATTTCTTTGATTTTTTTTTTAATTTCTGTATTGAAAGAAGTCTGTGATAACATCACCAGAATAGCAAAGAGTCACATATACATCATCATACAGAATTCTCTTCTGTAAGCTCTTTCAATACCCAACAGTAATTATATTCCTGTATCCCCTAACACAGGTATAGAGGTAACAAGACTGAGAAACTACCTAGTGACACATTTTGTTCTAGTTTGTTTCAGCTGAGTTTTTTTTCCCCTGGGTCATGCAAGCCTTTCAGGCAACATTGTCCCCAAGAACCATGTGTTGGAAATCACTGCTACAGTTTTCAGAGAAGCTAGCAAGCCTGAGCTTTGAGCTGATCCAGAGATAGCAACCAATCCAAGATTGCACACTTAACAGCCCACTACAGTTCTGCAAGAAGCTCCTCACTCCTGCAATTAATGCACAACAGATGCAGAACGTGTCCAAGAATTGCAATGCATTTTCACTCCTTTGGGAATACCTTGTTCTCCAACTGAGTGAAAGTCAAAAACATGGCTCTAATATAGTTCTAGGAGCCTGTTCCATGAGAACAGGCCTGAAATAGAAGTAAAATGGACCCTGAATTAGCTTACAATTTGTTTCCAAAGATGAGCCTGATACTAATATGCCTTCAAGGCTAGTAATCAGCACAGCTTCATGCTTGCTCTTCCACTGATTAGGGACATGTCAATCCAGAGTGCCAACACAGGATGACAAGTGTCTAAGATACACTAAGGATCTTCTAGTTACTTGGTATGTTTTAGGAAAGCAACTGCTTTGCACTCAAGTCACCAGCCATAATCAAGAATCCAATTTCAATGCTCAGTTTCACCACACCCTTATGTTACTACCAAAGTCAGAGTGCATAAGGGAACCCTCTTTGGGCTCCAGTTTAAAACAGGTAATGCTTTGTTTCCTCTAAGAGTTTACAGATCCCATGGCCTAAGATCTTACACCTTATGTAATCAAGGCACCTAAGACGGCACCACTAAAAGCCTCTCATCTCCCCTAGAATGACTATCATTAAGTCAGCTTGACTTTTGAGATTCAAAACGTTCATGCAGCTGCACTGAGCGCTTACTAGATAATTGATGCATTTAGGGCTTCTAAATGGGACTTGTAAGTTTTCAAAGTGATTGCAGAGGAGAAATACTGTAACCTAAGTCCTTGTCGCTCCAAAGCCTCCTGAAATTGTAGTAAATGCTTCATATTATTGGTGAAGGTAAGGGCAGCTGCACTGATTCTGGAGGTCCTAGAATGGAAGGTCAAGGATCAGCCTGTTCAAATACACAGTTGACATAAGGTGAATTTGAAAGTGGATTCAACAGGCTTAGAGCTGGCCAGTATGTCATTACTTTATTAAACTCGTTATGATGATGTGGTCTATCCAGTAATAGATTTCATTAGTTTTCAATCAACCCAAGGCACTTCAAATAAGAGTAGGCACTTTAAAACTAATAGCCATCTCTGTGTTCATTATAAGTGCCCAGACACACCATGATAACATTCCCTTCTGGTGAGCCCAAACAGATTTCTTCACTAGTAGAAAGGAGAGTACATGAGCAGGTACATGAACAGGAACAAGCGCTGACTGCATTCATCCCTCCCCCATTTCCACAGACAGTGGGCTATATAGTGCTGGTACAGTACAGTATCAGTGTACAGATACTATACAGAAAGGCAGGGATGACTTTTTCCATACATCCACGGAGAGCCCTGCACAACAAGACTTTGTCCTAAACCCAGGTACCTGGGATACTACAATGATGAAACGCTTTGCTTGGAACATGTTTATTTTCTCAAGAGAATACCCTGACATCCATTTGCACCCAGATTTAAGAAACACACGAGGCAGAAGAACGGTTAAGTGCAGCTCTTCTCCCTATAACACAGTCAACATGGAAAAACATATACTACTTACTCTTTGGTCAGAAGTGGGCAGGATTTGAGTAGAAAGCGGGCCAAAGCAGAGTCCTGGTAAATGAGTTCAGGAGGGGCAGTTGGGCTTTTTAAATTCAAGCAGCGAACAATAACATAAAGAACAGCAGCAACTGCAGCTAACTTCACCCCATCAAACACTGCCGGCAGCTCAGGGGTTTCCAACATTGCACTCATTTTGAACCTGAAGATAAAAAATAATAGTAAAGCTTTTTGCAATATACTGTTGGATATCAAAATCAATTGTCATGTTAAATATAAGACTGACCAATTTAGTTGGTTGGTACAGTTAACACTGCTACAAAAATCCTAGCATATCAACTCAGACTAGCAACTTCTAAGACAAAAGAAGTTTATTTTGTACTGCTCTAAAAACCATAACCACCACAAGAAATAGAAACTGGATGATCAGTTGGAAAGAAGATTTAGTCTTAATCAGTGCTGCACTAGAATTGCAACAGTGTCTCAGGTGTCAAACCCTACAGTCTGCAGGCAGTCAATACTTTCAGGATCTTGGCCAAGACCATCTGGCTCCAACAGAAGCCGAGTGAAAAGCCAGGCCATAAAGGCACATCAGCAGCTTTGGATGTGCGGTTCTTCCCAGATGTACAAGCCAGGCTTGAAAAGGAGAACTTGAAAGAACTACTGTGTTAGTTCTTCTGCCTGAATCTTGCAACTTTGTGATAATACTGGTACTAACTCTTGCATGTATTTAAGGTGGTCACTTCACGTATCAGAGTTCAGCATTTCTTTTAATTCACTGTAGTTCTGCAGCTGAAGGAGGACTAGATTAATATCTAGTCTTTCAAGGGCTTCAGAGTAAAAGTAGGGGAGGGGTGAGAATTAAAACCCCAATATAACAATATCCTTTGAGCTTGAAATCAAATTCTTAAACTGATCCAGCTTCTTTTAAACATATGGTTCAAATAGCTGGCTGCAGTTATTACAGGGACACTTCATCCATGTTGAAGGGACAGGTTTTTCCCTGGGTCTTTCCTCAGCCACAGGGGTTGCCCAAGTAAGATAGCAACTGACGAGTCAAGTCTTACCAAATTCACTTTTTCTTCAAACTAGAAATAATTGCCAGTCCTCAGCAGAATGGTCACTGTCTGGATCCACGTGCTACCTGAGTTCCCCTGTGAGGGGAGAAAAAGCAAATTTATTATTACTGATAAGGCTACATCTCTCAGCTGGAAGGGAAGAACACACATTTATACAGAAGTCCATTGCAGACATTGCAATTGATTTGTATATTCAGTCATAACTGCTTCAACTCTTATCCATCTGCATCACAAACCTCTTGCCTATGGACAGATTCCAGACCACATCAGTTGCCTACAGCATATTAATTTATCTGCAGTATGCAAATACACCTTCAGGAGTAGAGATAGACAGAAAGCAATAACTAAAACTAGTGCAACTTCAGAGGAAAGTGAAGCTATGAACTTCCAGAAGACCACACAGTTATCACGTTTGCAAGACACTGACATTTCCCCAATTACAGACACTACCCAAATCCCTTCATATTTAAAAGACTAGAAGTGACAGGCTACTGTTCTTCTCAACTTTGTGCTGTATCTACACTGTTACTGAAGTGTGAAGCCAGTCTGAAAGAAGTTTCCTGCTACTTTTACTCAGGCTCAGCAAGGCAGCTCACCTCTACAGATGGAAGCTTGTAAACACTCTCTCCTTGTTCCCACACTTGCTTTTTTGAGAAGTTACAACATATCACACATTAACAAGATGGTGAGAGCCACCAGGAGGCTCAGACACAGCCACCTAATTAACCCTGGTGCACCAAGGCGTGTTACATGAATTTGACAATGCCAATAACAGAGATAGCTTTCAGCTTGTAACCATAAAAATGTAAGCGATATTTACAATTAGAACTGAATTCCCTATAGACACAAACTGATAGGGAATCTGAGCTTCCAGGAAAAAGCTCCAGAAGAGTCTGCTCTCTACCACAGCTGCTGCTTCCAACTGGAAACACACACCAATAGCACAGGCCATACCAAAGCCTTAATCTTCTTCCTAGCAGGAAGAGAAAACCTCAGAAGTACTTTCTGTACTCAATGCAGCTACCCCAAAATCCCTTGGAAGAAAACAAGTCTTATGTCAGCTATTGATTAACAGCGTGCCGGAAAGCTGCCGGTTTCTGCCACCATAACTGCCTGCGTTGCCGGAGAACAGAGGGCGAGGGAAGCAGAGACATTTAATATTGGACAACTCTGAAGCTTTTATTTTCCGATTCTGAGATTCACAGTAGAAGGGAGAGAGAAGTGGGCTACAAAAAGCCATTTATTCTGATCAGAAGGTTACACTGGCATCACCTGTCTCAAGAGTCTGAGTACAATGCTCAGCTGTAGTATGTTTGCTCACTTCCACACTTCAACTTTTACCAACACTACTACCAACTGCATAGGAGACAACAGGCAAACTACAGCAATGGCTTCTCCAGGGAAGGTACAATCAGCAGAAGAGTGGATTGAATTCCTGAACAATCACTGACTGAAAGACAACCAGGTGCTTAAGTAAGACTTCGCCAGCTAAAACTCACAGAAGTTCTTCTGTTGGGAACTTTCCTTCCTTGTTTTATTTAGAAAAATTAATAGACACACGGATAGAAAAGTTACCTAAGACCTTCCTGCCACCTGGATTTTAAGCTGGTTTACTGTTTACAGCTTTCACAGCATTAGTGAATTTATTAATAATAAAACTGGGCACGATTAGTCATTCGCGTTTTGTACTAGTGACTCAGTATAACTGATCCAACTAAGCTGTATCTCGCCAAGTCTTCTCTCCCACATAATCTTCAGATTACAAATGTACCATATCTCTTCGATACCTCTATATCCAGTCTTTGCCTGTCACTACCTTAAAAAAAGCATACTAGCTTGGAGTTACTTTCAGAAAAAACAGCTGTTGGTAGGCAGGATTATGCATTGACACTTATGAACTAGTATTTTTCCCTTTTAGACAGTCTAAATACACATTCACTGAACATACACACTTCAAACATGCTAGAGGTTCGTGTATTTGTCAGAATCTTTACTTAAGAGCTCAGATCAGCTTGTGCACAGCCAACATGAAGTTGGCACTGCTGTTGCACAGCTGTCTGCAGTGATTAACTAAGCAAGGGGTCTAGTCCAAGGCGGTAAGACTGGTAAACTCCATGCCCTATAGATCCAGCTGTGGCATTTCAGGGCCTTCCTCAAGAGTCTGGTATTTCAGAAGACCTAAACAGACCTGTCTCAGCCAGGGCAGATTTGCAGGAGCTGAGACAGAGCACTCTGCTCTAAAATTTTAAGTGTTTAGCTTACTGAAATGGATTTAAGAGCTCTGCCTCTAATCACATAGGACAAATGCCTCCCTATTTACGAGCAGGGATGAGGTCACCTTGCCTCTGTTTTGTTAAACCCTTTTTGCATTGACCCAATAAACTTGTCTGTTTACGAAAAAGAACAGATAACAGTGTTGAGCCAGTCAAATTTTAATCTAGAATCTCTTCTAAATGGGTCAGCATTAATATAAACAGACAAGTGTTTGTCCTTTTTTGTATACGGAACATTAGATTCCCTTTTAGCAGGCTAGACAAAATTAGCAAGAGGCAGTAAGTATATCACTGGAAGCAATCAAGCCTGTCTTTTCATCCATCATAGGGTTTGAGATTCACATTGAGGAACACAAAGAAGTTGAAGCTCTTGGGGCCAAGGATGTTATTTTGAAGCACCGTAAGTATACAATTCTGTTAAAAAAAACCCCCACAACTAAAAGTCATGACAGCCCCAAAGACTGACAGTCTTCTCAGGCAACATTCTTAATTCCTGTTTGTGACTGAGGAGTAACTTTAAAAATCAACCACTGGACAGCAAACGCTGGATCTATGGGGTCTTTTCATTTGCCCTTTCATCACAGAATAAAGAGCTGAAAATCATGTTATAAGAAACACTTCAGCACTACTGTTAACAGAGTGCACCTCATCTGTATAAGTACGATGAGAAAAACTCCAGGTCTTCCCTTTCCAGACAGGAATAGAAAAGCCAGTAGAGCTACAGCAAATTCCTTGTGTATCCTTTCAAAGACACTGGATTTTGGGAAAGCCATCATCAAGATATTTACTTGCACAGTAAGTTTTGTTGTCACTTGTGACTTCACTGAGACCTGTACATCTTTCTGTTCCAGGCTTCCTGGGGAGAGGAGACTCTTCCAGGCACAGAAGTTACTTCACCCTGTGACTCAACATGGCATACACAGGATTTGGTAGCTACCAAGCATTACAGCTCCTCCACCCATGCCAAAGCTAAGCCTGACTCTGCATACTGGAAAGCCAACACGAAAAAAAGCAGACATTAAAGGAAGCCACTCCCATAGGGTCCTTCCCTCAGGCCTTTTAATGAGCAACTGAAAGTCTGGGAAATGTATTTCACTGAAGCATTAGAAATGTTTTGGGCTTAAAGCGAAGCTACAGCTGCATGGAACTGCCCATAGACAAGAGTAAAGGCAGCCACTTTAAAAAGGGGTCCCCTAGCAAGATATTTAGGCTCTGTTACATTCACTGAAGAATCTTGAAAGAATCCTGTTTCCAGGAATGGCAGTTTGATACAAAAGCCTCCTAGATGCTCCCACTAGTCAATGTTCTGGCTCACTGGTGCTTTCAGAGCTCAGCTGGACACCGAAACACTGAAGCATACCTGGCCAACAATGAGTGCCTTTAAAAATCCCCTTTCCTCACCTTTTACAGCTTCTACCAAGTAGTGTAATATCCTCTCTCTTCCCCACTAAGATTTAGAAGAGCCAAAGAGGCCATTTCTAGACAGATTAACCAGACAGATTTCATTAATTAATTTATCAGACATTTCTTGGACTGGTTTCACTTATTTGTAGTGCCTGCTTGGGGAATAAAACTCTGAAAGCAAATCTGCTAGACAAGAGGAAAGTAAAAGACCCTACTTTAAAGGGTTGTGCCTAGGCAGATTCAGATCAGACATAAGGGTTTTCCCCCCCTCCTCTTTGAAGGGGGAAGAAGGAAGGCTGTTTCCCTGAAGTTAGTTCTTTAGGAAATGTTTCCAGGAAATTAATCATCTTTAATATCAGGCAAAGCTGATATTAATGTCTCTTCAGAAAGATATGCTGCAAAACCAGAAGTTATGGGCCTGTCACTACCAACTAAGATATTTAGAACCACAATATGGACAAGGGAACTTTATTAAGGAAAGGGTGGAAAGTCAGAGTGCTATGAAGATTTTTAAACAAAGCCAAATTTTATGCCAGCATATTATTCAAATATCACCCCAGGAAGCGTACAAGAACTCTCACAAGAACTGTTGAGCTTTCAATGGTTTAAATGCAGAGGAAGATGTTTAGAGACCATCCATATGAAAATGTACATAGGGAATAGTATACACCTGGGAAATACTCTGAAGCAATGTGATTGATGGGAAATGCTGCCAGACTAAGTTTTTATAAAGCACTGGAGGACAGTCTGAGGTCACAGAAAAAAAGTCTGAGGTCACATGAATACGGGAATCTGTGCAAGAGGAATCATGAAAAAAACTCAAGTCCTATACCCTGCTTTTTACCCTGCACTTTTTTCCTGTAAAAATTAAAGCATTGTTACACAAAAAGTGTTAAGCCTAAACTGCTACTTTTAGGTCTCCAAAGAATTACATGGACACAAGTATTTTAGGACCACACCAGTACTATGTCTCATCAGTTTAGGTACACAAAGCAAGGCATCACACTGCTTATTTCAAGACTGGCATCTAACCAGCCCAAGCTTACTCCATGCAGAACCTCCTATTATCTTCAGTGGTAGCTCAGAAGCAAACACGTCAGAAGCAAATGCTGAGATCATCTTGATGTACCACTCGGTACTTCTGGCCATTTAAAACAGCCAATTAAGTCCGAGACCTCAAAGCATAGACAGTATAATTAAGAATTAGCTGAGCACTTCAAGCACTTAAGCTTAGGTTTTCAGGAGATGGGGCCATGAGAGATAAAGTGCAGTCCTCACCAGAGTCATCGGGAGCCTGGCAAAGCCCACCGCAGTTTTGTTATCAAACATCTGACAGATTTGTATCTCCAAATGAAGAGGGCACACTGACATGTCCCATCACAATGATGCTTAAAAGAACATTACTTGGATACCACACAAGTCCTTGGTGCAAATCCCTCCACCTTGTGCCAGAGCCAGCATCCAGGCCAGGATTTGGCTGGTCAGTGAGTATACAAAGCAGCAGGTACTGTTTACACGATGTTCCAATAAGAACTTCTTGGCTGGTGCCTTCACTGGAATTTGACCTTTACATCAGATACATTATTTGGCTCATATACTGAATTTAGAGGTACTGTGAGGTCACAGGGACAAAGTTCATAGCATGAGGCACCATGAGAACAGCCAGAAAGACAGGTGCCTTTGACTGGAGCTTTTTTCCTTTTTTTCCACTTTGAGAAGTCCTACAGGGTCAGAGCAGAAGCCAAGCACCAAAGAGGGCTGGGTGTACATGCTAAGGTAGCTTGCTTAAGAAAGCACCTGAGAATAATTCTATAGGCACAAAAACTGTTTAGGTCTTTCACTTCCCCAAGAAGGCTAATTTAGTCAGATGACCCTTGAATTTCACTTCCTTCCAACTACAGGAACTGCTTTTGTTTCTTCACATTGTGGGCAGCATCAAAGAAGTGTGGCCAGCAGGTTGAGGGAGGTGATTCTGCCCCCCTAGTCTGCTCTTGTGACACACCACCTGGAGTACTGCATCCAGCTTTGGAGTCCTCAGCACAAGAAGGACATGGACCTGTTAGACTGGGTCCAGAGGAGGGCCACGAAGGTCATCAGAGGGGTGAAGTGCCTCTCCTGTCAGAACAGACAGAGAATTGGGGTTGTTCAGCCTGGAGAAGAGAAGGTTCCAGGGAGACCTCATAGCAGCCTTCCAGTATCTGAAGGGGCCTACAAGAAAACTGGAGAGTGACTTTTTGCAAGGGCATGTAGTGATAGTACAAGGTAGAATAGCTTCAAACTGGAAGAGGGTAGATTTAGACTAGATACTGGGAAGAAATTTTTGCCTATGAGGGTAGTGAGACACTGGTTCAGGTTGCCCAGGGAAGTTGTGGCTGCCCCATCCCTGGAGGTGTTCAAGGCCAGGTTGGATGGGGCTTTGAGCAACCTGGTCTAGCAGGAGGCATCCCTGCCCATGGCAGGGGGGTTGGAACCAGATAATCTTTAAGGTCCCTTCCAACCTAAACCATTCTGTGATTCTATGATTTTAAATAATCAAAATGGTTCTACTGCATGACAGGACTGCTTTTGTATATTATCCAAGGTTGCTATGTAGACTCCCTGTATGTCACCTTATCTGGTTCCTGCTTGTCACAGATGGATTGAAAAAACACTGCATTAGTTTTTATTGCACACACCTGATATACAAGATTAACTGAGAACGAGACAAGGCTCTAGCAACTCCACAAAAATCAATTAATTGCATCTTATCTTAAAGGAAAGGCTCATGTTATTTAAGCAAACATGATTATTCGATTACTGCAGAGACTTTGGACTTTGTCATATCCTAACCCCTGCCTTATGGAACTATAGGGCAGAGCTTCAGCTCCTTGTAGGAAAGGTCAAGCTTACTTCCAGCTTTGGAGTCCTCAGCACAAGAAGGACATGGACCTGTTAGACTGGGTCCAGAGGAGGGCCACGAAGGTCATCAGAGGGGTGAAGTGCCTCTCCTGTCAGAACAGACAGAGAATTGGGGTTGTTCAGCCTGGAGAAGAGAAGGTTCCAGGGAGACCTCATAGCAGCCTTCCAGTATCTGAAGGGGCCTACAAGAAAACTGGAGTGACTTCTTGCAAGGGCATGTAGTGATAGTACAAGGTAGAATAGCTTCAAACTGGAAGAGGGTAGATTTAGACTAGATACTGGGAAGAAATTTTTGCCTATGAGGGTAGTGAGACACTGACCCAGGTTGCCCAGGGAAGTTGTGGCTGCCCCATCCCTGGAGGTGTTCAAGGCCAGGTTGGATGGGGCTTTGAGCAACCTGGTCTAGCAGGAGGCATCCCTGCCCATGGCAGGGGGGTTGGAACCAGATAATCTTTAAGGTCCCTTCCAACCTAAACCATTCTGTGATTCTATGATTTTAAATAATCAAAATGGTTCTACTGCATGACAGGACTGCTTTTGTATATTATCCAAGGTTGCTATGTAGACTCCCTGTATGTCACCTTATCTGGTTCCTGCTTGTCACAGATGGATTGAAAAAACACTGCATTAGTTTTTATTGCACACACCTGATATACAAGATTAACTGAGAACGAGACAAGGCTCTAGCAACTCCACAAAAATCAATTAATTGCATCTTATCTTAAAGGAAAGGCTCATGTTATTTAAGCAAACATGATTATTCGATTACTGCAGAGACTTTGGACTTTGTCATATCCTAACCCCTGCCTTATGGAACTATAGGGCAGAGCTTCAGCTCCTTGTAGGAAAGGTCAAGCTTACTTTTAGGGACTGAGAGAAAAGAAATACTGGCTGACATCTTTCCAGTCTTGCAGCACTAGCAGGTGCCACTTGCCTACCACATAACCCTCTGTGTCAGCAGGCAGCATTAAGCTCAAGGGAAGAAGAGGAATAAACACTTTGCAGAGAACTCCACAATTGATGCTCAGTGGTTGAGGGTACTCAACTCATGCTCAGTACTAGCATCAAGCCACAGATAGCTAAGTGAGCTAATACAAACTGCATTACAGACTAACCCCCCCAAGGAGTCTGCTCTATTCCTTCACTGTATTTTGAAATGTGGCATCATACCGTTAAAGCGTCGTTTACCGTCAGACTCCAATCCCTCAATCCCCACACTGTCACAGAGCTCAGATGTGCATATCAGAGGAGCAGCCCAAAGTCCAAGCACTTCATAGCTGTTTGCTCAGCCACAGAGTACACAGCTGAGTAAGTGGGGAGCATGCTCCACACGAGATGAGCTGTACAGCAGGGAAAGACCATCTATCACCAAAGCACACATCAAGACAGCTAAGAGAACTTTATTCAAGACCAGTCCAGTTCAAGCAGTCTGAAAACACCTATATCTGTGCATGATCAAAAGCTGAGGTGAAACTTAACTCCAAGCTCTTCAAACGCCTTTCTTATTTTCTTTCCCCTGATGAGTAGCTCTACTCCACAGCAGTACAGAAGATTTGCAGAGTCATTCTCTCAGAGTCTGTCCATGACAGATAGAAGGCTCACACTAGAGAAGCTTAATTCACATAATTACATTAAAAATGAAACAACAACATTTCAGGACAAAAGAACCAAATACAAAGAGACAGGACCAGACCAACCCACAGCTACTACTACTACAGAATACTCAAGTTTTGTCAGAATGCCAATAAAAACAAACAGAGGTTTTTGAGCACTACAGCAGTCAC
>NW_009646608.1:7226839-7243826 GCF_000708025.1 Charadrius vociferus | reverse complement strand
TGAGTGGGAGGTTAGGGATATTACAAGCACATCTTAAGATGTTTTCTCCTTACCTCTTACACAAATGTTCACTGTAAATGACTGTGCATCTGCTTATTTCACTTAGTACAGTCTTCATACTCACATATGCTCAACCAACACTTCACAGAACTGGGTGTTCCAGTTAAGGGACAGCCAGGCTTGAACACCCTCAACACAATCTTTCTGGAACCTGCATCTCTATGCAAAAGCATCTTGGAAGATGTAAATAAGTTTAGAAGCAGGACAGATGGTTGAACAGCAAACCCCTCACTAGCAGCCAGTCACTCGTCCTAGCTGACCCTTTACACGAGGAGCCTATATTATGCTGTTTGAGTACTCAATGCCCCAAATAGGGCTGTAGCTCAATTATTAGCAAATAGTACATTGGAATCTTCAGAACGGTTTGGTGTTTGCAGGAACTCAGCCCTCAGGAAGTTGCCATTGCCATTTATTTTAGTCAGACTGAACCCATGATGATGAAAAGCTCAAGTATTTCTCAACAGTAGAGTAAGTGCTATGCAACTACACTTCCTGATCAATCTAGAGATACAGATGAAAATCATCTGTACATTGCAAAGTATGACACTGCCTTCCGCTGCCATTACCTCTAACGGGGCACAGGCATAAAGATGTTTCAAGCACCTGGCTTGTGCAGATCTGCTTTGCAAAGCATTTTGAATTACTGCTGCCTGATGCTGACAGAGTAAAGCAGTCAGAGGCAATCTTTATTATCAAGTCAACTGATATAGCTAGAGAAAAGACAAGCCCTTGGGCACACAAGCCTTCCTAGAGCTAAAAGAGGCTAAGATAGCTGCCTCACCAGGTTAGCATCATTACCACCCACATATGTCAGGCAAGTGGGACTTTGGTTCTCCATAAGAAGGACAGACTGCCCTCCCACATTGAAATTAAATCAATTGGTTGGTACTGAACTCAGTCAGCTGTGTTTGATCAGTTTTTTTAAAATGTATAAGCTCACTTAATCTTCACAAGCTGTTTAGGCTGAAGAAGGGCAAATACTTGCCCAGAAGTTCAGTTGATCTATAGAGTACATGTTAAGAATAGCAACTCAGAGCTATAACACCTAATGAAATATGTTCTTCCAGAGACACTCAGAAGTGTAGATGAAGACTCCAATATTCTAGCATAACTATGACAATTTAGGCTTTTGCTGAAGAGTCCAAACCGCCAGTTTCAGGCTGTTTCCAAACCCTCTCAACAGTTTCAGGCAGTTTCCAAACAAGAGTCCAAACCGCCAGTTTCAGGCTGGTGTCTACACCTCTCAACAGGAACTACAAGCACCAAAGACCCCAGCACCTACATGCCTTCTACAAACTTTGGTAAATTCTGGTTTTTGCTAACTTAATTCAAGTTCTGTCACTGCCAGAGCTAGCAGCATGAAAAGAAGAATGAAGAGGCCGAGATATAGAGCAAGAGAGGGGAGTAACAGGGCAATTTGAATCCAGCAGCACCCAGGACATTTCCATTATTGAGTGAGGTTAAACTACAACTGCAGAAGGTTTGAATCACTGCTCTAAAGCCACCATTTTCTGTAGTACATCAAATTACATCTAAAAGTATAGTTGGAACTTAGTAGATTTGGATAGCCTCTCCATATGCCTTGTGTCAAGGACAAATGATGTTATTCTCCCATCTTTCCTTCCCAGCACCACATCCCAGAATAGCGACTATTTCAGCATGTTAATCTCTGGGTTTTCACATGACAAGTTTAATAATGCAGCTTTATGAAACACTAAAAGCCTAAGCTGCTATTCATTCCCTGAATAGAAAAATATAGCTTTTACAAGAAGAGTAGAACAGATTAATTTTTAAAGTTTAACTTCTTCAGAAACAGTTTTGCAAGATGGAAGGTTTTATCCCCAACCTCCACATCTTTTCCACCCCTCAAAAAGGCACAGTCTTAGGTCAGCCTCATCCTCTATGCAGCTAATTCACTCAGTAACACAAAGGACCTCCCATGCAAAAGCTGAAAGACAACTATTTTTAAGAATAAGGCAAGAGAATATACAAACCCAAACATCAGCTCTTAGTTCTTTTTTTAATAGTCTTCCTGTTCTCACTCTTGACTTTGAGACCAAAATAAATGATGGCTAGAATAATAACAAAGGCTGCACATCCACTGATCCAAAAAGAGACAAGAGAATTTATTCAAACTTCTCTTGTGATAGGAGAACTAAGCAAGCATCTAGGAAAGAAGATGAAGTAGACGAACCAAGAAGACACACCAAGAGAACAGCCAAAGATTTCTTGTCAATAACAACTCCCTGCACAGGAAATAAACATTATCGAAGAAGGTCTGCAAATGAGATATCATGGATGCAAACGGCTGAACTGTGCATTCTATGAACACCATATCAGTGGGGACTAGAACATGATAACCTAAGCAATATTACAAACGTGGCTGAGCATGATAATAATTGATAAACAAGCCATGTAAGATGAACACATTGCACCAGTTAGCTGATTAATACACCACAAACATTTGTTACAAAAGTAGGCCCCAGCACTGTGGAATCCAAACAGCAATCTGTAGGAGGCAGACAGGAATCTTTAGTACTTACCACACCAGTGACAATTGTACATCAACAATAAGAGGAAGCTATTATGAATTCTCTGAAGAGACCTGCATGAGAATGCAGCTACAGAACGCAATCCCTCCAGCCATAACTGTGGGAATAAAGTTGCTGCTAAGATACCTCTTTAAAAGAGTTGGTGTCAGGTGGGGGATTTTACCAGCTGTAATACATCCTTTGTGATAGATATATCTACCCACCTTGTACTGGCATAAATCACAAGTTATACATGAAGTTGTAGAATGGAGCGGACAGAGTCCTGTCGCTCAGGCTAACAAGAAGGTATATAGTACACATCAACAGAAGGAAGTCTAAAGTTGTTGCCAAATGCTAGCAGCAGCATCAGGACCTAGGAGCGCGAGTAACAGAGGAGAAGAGCCTCATTTAGGGGCAGCAGTGCAACCTGACAAGACACCAGCCAGAACTCACCGGGCTCTAACTCACACAGGTATCATCCCCTCAGGACCTCCGCTCCACGGTCGGCTCCCCAGCGGCTTACAACTGCTTCCCCCCTCAGCCTTCACCCCCTGCGAGCACAGGCTGCTCCCACCACCGCTCTTTCCTGCCCTGCACAACCTCGCACCTCCGCGAAGCGCTGGGGAAGGCCCTCACCACACCGCCGGCACGAACCGAAAGGAGAGGCACCGGGAGGGGATCACCACAGCCAGGCCAGGCCGAACCCCACCGCAGGGCTACCCCCGCCTCCACCCCAGGAATTAAACACATAAGGCAAGCCTGCTGCGGAAAATAAATAGAAAGAAGGCGGCTGGGCGGACAAGGGGAGCCTGAGGGGCACCACTGACTGCCCGGCGCCTGACAGACCCAGCCGTGGGGCAGCGGCCGGACGGCCAGCGGATGCCCCGCGCCCCCTCAGGGCCCGTACCGCTGAGAGCCACGTGGAGAGCCAGACCCGGCCGCCACCGCGCCCTCAGCCCCACAGGGAAGGGGCTCCCGGAGCGCCGCCGCCTCACCTGCAGGCCCGGCCGAGGAGCGCGGCCGCCGGCAGCTCCCACCCGACTGCACCGGCCCCGCTACCCGCGGCCCCTTAGTGACCGCCCTCGCTCTCCCATTGGCCGCGCCGCCGTGCCGCTCCCGCTGAAACCCGCGCGCGGATTGGCCGCGAGGCGGGATGAGGGTGGGAGCGCGCTCCCGGTAGGGCTGCGCGGGCGCTATTGGCTGGTGGAGACGCAGCGGGGCGGGATACCGCCGTCCCGTTGGCTTGGGCATCTTTCAGTCAGGCGGAGGGCGGTGATTGGCGTCCGCGGGCGGGGCGGGGCGGGGCTGCCGGAGCCTGTGGGGAGCCGGGGCTGCCGGCGCCATGACAGAGCCGGGCCGCGGCGGGGTGGTGGGCGGCGGGGAGCGGCCGGAGGAGCGGTGACGCGAGGGTGAAGCACCAGCCTTGCCGCTGGCCGCATCCTGCTGCCGGAGCCACCACCCCTGCCGCAGGGCGGAGGCAGCCTGGGAAGCCGCTCCGACAGAGGTGCATGTTCACCTCTCAGCGATGTGGGGCCCAGTGGTCCCGAGGGCTCGGTGAGCCAAAAACTTCTCCACTCGCTGGTAATCCATCTAAGTGTGCCCGGGTGCTGAATACTGGTCATGTAATGCTACATCACAATCAAAATTAATTTAGGATCAATATTTTGGAGCCTTAAAAATGGTGGCTGGGCCTTTGACAGGCAGGTTTTGTTTCCCGCGGGCCCCCAGGCCACCTCCCTGGGTCAAACCTGGCACGGAGTGCGAGCTGGGAGCGCCTCTGGGGCTTTGCCAGTGGGGGTGAAGGGGTTTTCCCCTGGCCTATCAGAGGCACGTTTTACTGCCAACTTGGTTTCCCCCCACCGAGTGGGATGCGTGATGGGGACAGCAAAATCTGCCCAGTGGTAGACGGGGTCTGTCATCTGGAAGGCACTGGAGTAAAACAAATAATAAAAAAATGTCTGCAATGTGATGTTTATAAACTTGCTTTTCGCGTAGCCTCCCAAAAGAGCCACATGTTACGTTGCTAGTAACATCAACTGTTCCTAACTATGGTAATGGTTGCTTTATATAACTGGATGGAAAAATCCTTTCCCTGATTTCAGACATTTTGTTTCCTCTGTTTACTGGGAGTTGGAGCTTCCTACGTAGAGAAAGCTCTCAAGGAGCAAGTCACATTTTCCAGAGAGTTATGTATCTGGAGAGATGACTAACTGCTGTAGACTGAGTCACGGCGAAGCATGGAACTCTGAGGAAGGGCAGAGAGGGGACTGCTGAAATGACAGTGGCAGAACAGAAACAGCAGCAGCCCCATGGCGAGCGCTCCTTTTCTCACTTGCTATATAGATGTGATCCCGCACCACTCAGTCCAATGAGAGCTGGATTCCTTATCTTCAGCTTTTAATTAACCTTGTGAAAATACCCAGGGTTTATGGCGGTTGCTAAACTTGTCAGCGACTCAGCTGGGCTGAGGTTTCGTATGTCTGAAGGCAGCTGAGTTATGCTTGTGATCAAGCTACGAGATAGGCTTAGTAGATAAACTTCCGGTATCAGCCTCTTAACTAAGTATTTGAAGAATGTGTTTGAATTTGATTACAGAAAATTGCAGTCCAATTGATTCCAGGTGTACCTTGGCTCCTCACCACGGATCCAGGCAGGAAAACACAGACCCAGGCAGGAAAACACACCACCGAAGTGGAGCTGAGCCCCCAGGCAAGGCTTTTACTTCAAATCCCGGAGGCTGTTGGAGATTCCTCTGATCCGAGAGAAGCTCCGCTATTAGAAGAGACCTTTCTTAAGCACACCATCACAAAACAAAACAAACTCCTAGCTGCCCACTTCTTGCTGAGGGGAAGTAAAGCATAGGGCAGTCTTTTATACCAGGATTGCTCAGATACGTCAGTGAGGAATGAGAGCTGAGAACCAGAGGGGACTAACACTGAAGAGGTGGTAGCACAAATTCACAGGTGGCCGTGGCAGTGGGTGCCAAACCGCCGAGCTGTGCTTATTGCAAGAGGAAGGGATGTGGTGGAAAAGGTGCTGTGTCGCCAGAAAGGGAAGGAGGAACCGGTGCAAGTCAGTTGGCGCTTTGCACCGGACCACGTTGGGGGGTTCCAGCTGCACCTTCTGGTGTGGGAGCAAGAGAGATGGTTGGGAGGGACCAAGCGTGTTTTGTGAATCCAAACCTGGCTTTGGGCTATTAAAAACAGCCTGCGAGCCGTGTCTTGTAAAGGCAGCTGCCCTCCCTCTGAGTGTGCGGGGAGGTGACGTTGCTACGGCCAAGCCGGTGTGATGATGAGCACTGCGGGGCTGGTTGGCGTTGGGAGCAGTGGTGTGTACAGCAGGTGGAGCGCTCTGGCCCGCAGCCAGGAGCGAGGCTGTACCACTCGCAGCAAACAGCTCACGCTCAGGAAATGCCATCTGAGCAGTAGCCCAAACCATCCCGTGAAGGAAGGGTGCTGGGAAGAGCCGAGCTTCATTCCCAGCCTCGTAGGGAGGGATTTGGCAGCTCCAGCCCAGCAGATGCTTCTGTCTGATGTTCCTGCAGAGAAGTGGGATGGGGGTGTCCAGGAACACCCTAATGCTTTGGAGACAGGAGGATTCCTCTTTGAGTAAGGTAGTGTGGCTACTGCAAAAGAGGCCAAATGTGTGTGCTGGAACCTGTAGGCACAGGAAGAACACGCATCTTTGCCTTGTGCTTTGGGCAGGCGCTTACCTCTATGCAATGAGGCCAAAAAAAGGCTGAGGATAATTTCACCTTTTTCAACCCAGCAACTGGAAAGCTACTAGGCAGAGAGAACTTGATGTGATGCTGAGCCAGCCTGAGACACCCCCATATGACACCATGGTGACAGTCACCTTTTGTTCTTCACATCCCTCTCTCTTTTGGCTGTTGCTGCCACAAGGAACTCGGACTCTTTTTCTGCTTCATTGCCCCTGGCCCAGCTTTTCTCCTGCTCAGCAAACTCGCCGTGCGCTGAAGGACTCCTGGGGACTTTGCACCTCTGAGAAAACCTTTTTGCTGGAGGAAATATCGGGGTGTTGATCTCTGCCAGTGCAGCGGGAGCAAAAAGGAAAACATCTCTTATGACAGGGTTTGATTGCCAGCTGAAAATAAGTGAAGTGCCTGTCAGTGACATGTGAGCACAAAAAAGCTGTGCAGATGGAAATAAAGGCAATGCTTTTTCCCTCTTCTCCCGCTCTGCGTTCCCTGCAGTGCCAGCGAGGCATTGGCTTGCAGGCTGCAGAGCCGTGCCGTTTGAGAGCCTGTTGGATCTGGATGCACAGTGCTCTTTGGGCTCTTACGCATTTTCTGAAAATGGTGTCTAAAAGCGTAATGGGCACTTTGCAGATCTCTAAATAGACCAGCCTCTGTCCTGAGGAGCTGACAACGTAAGGAGACAAGTGCCAGGGATGGGAGAACGGCTGCATCATACAAACCGGAGCTGGGGAGGTGGCACGTGGCCCACCTGCTCAGTATTTTTCCATCACATTCTCATTCAGCTGCTCCTTGCCAACTTCCAGCTCTGTCACCCTCCTCAAAAGCTTCTGCTCAGGGTTTATTTAGCACGCTATTTATTTCCTAATTATAGCACTTACTGACTAACCTCAGCCCTACAGGGCTACTGCTGTCCACCTTTTTGTGCCCTGTAGACCAGAGGCTCTGGTTTCTTCTTATGGCTGAAGGCATTTCTTCTCCTGCCCTGTTGCTAGAGTCTTTCTGACTCATTTTTTTTCCCCCTTGTTTTTTCTACTAAACCAAGATAATATGGGGAACATCACTGATCATTTCAGAGCAGATGGGCTATTGCATTCCCAAATTCTTTAGGCCAAAAGAGAAATGCCACTGAGCTGAGCACTTTACCAGGCTGTGGCTGTGCTCCGCCGCTTCTGTCTGGGAATTCCCAACAGCCAGCTCACCCCTTTTACCCCACGTCCAGCCACAGCTGCTGGCTGGAGGAAGAGGTTTTGAAAACCACTCCCTGGCATCAGGACTGCCGCTGGTCCTGCTTCTGGATGCTCCATGACACTTGAACGCTGCCTGGCTGCACAAGCAGCCTCAGAGCTCTAGGGGAAGGAGCCATCTGTACCTCCATGAGATGAATCCGTGCCACAACACTCCTGAATTTTCCAGGGAGTCTGGTTAAGTGAAATTCCTACTCCCTGCACCAAAAGCTGCCAGGCTAAGCAGATCTGTTCCCAACAGCAGCCACCTCCAATACCACCTCTTGTTTACTCGGGGCCATTTCAGAACCATTTCTGTCCCTTTATCACACATTTTGGTAAATCAAGGCACGGCTGCAGGGGCTGAGCGGTGCTTCGGTGTGGCACCTGTCCCTAAAGCCACCTGCACAAGCATGGAGGTTACATGCAGGGGAGGCTGCATGAAAGCAGCAGGTATCTGGCAGGCAGCGGGAGCAGCGAGAAGAGGTATCTCTGGTGGGAAGCAGGATGGATTGGAGCAAATGAATGTAGTAAAGCCAGCAGGATGTATGAGCTTCTCCTGGAGTGTTTCCAAGATGTCTTGCTGAATAAAGGAAACTATTTGTCTTCTGTTTAATTCTGAGTGGTCTGTCTGACATTTGCCATTATACTGTGTTCCTGAGGTTGGAGTTTGGAAAGACTATGATTATGCAGCCTCAGAAAGCCAGCGAGGGAGACTGCTAAAGCCACATTTTTTTTTCAGTGGCTGCTTGTGAAATACTTTCTCTGGAAAAGTTGCTGTAGCAGTAGTGGTGCCTGAGGAGAATGAGGGGTTGCGATCCTGCAAGCTGAAATGCTCAGTGAACCGAACAGTGGGATTATCAGCCCCTGGTAAAGATCCAAATTTTAGTATTGCCTAAGGAAAGGGGAAGAGGCTCTTCCTAGAGAGCAATATTTATGGAAATAAAGTGAGTGGAGGCGGAAGCTACTGCCTCGTGCCAAAATAGTGGGAATCGGGATAGGTCTGGGCAGTAGGGAGCACACAACTGTGTGTGGATGAGCGTGAGTACGAAGGAAATGGTTACAGTTGTGATTTGGGGGAAAGGGTGATGGTGTTAAGGTGCAGAGAGCCAGAACTCTGTTTCCTGGAGGTGTAGGAGGAAAGCAAGGCTGAGAGGAAACAAGCTTGATTCTGGTGCAGGGAGGTGGGTTGTGGGTGAGGCTGGTGGGAACCAGGGGAGTATGGTTTGGGGGGTAGGCAGGTGGGGAGGAGGCAGCAAAGAGCAGTGGGATGGCCGGGATGAAGGGATAATCCAGAGCATCCCCATCTGCCAGATGCTTTCCTGGAGCAATCACAGCCAAGTGGGGAAGGTCTGCTGCCACGTCCAGAGGCGAGCTGGGGGTGACCACCCTCTTCCACACACAGGGACCTGCCAGGTTGCAGAACAACCTCCCAAGAAAACACAGCAACTGCAGAGATACAGCCGTCACTGGCCTCACGCCATTCCTCCAGCTGACCTCACCTGGCTTCACAGGAGCAGCATTACTCTTTTGAAAACCTTGCCTGTACCGCCATCGAGTTAAATTATTGTATAGGCTGGAGGAAATAAACAGTGGCGCTGACGCTGTGTAATGATCACTTCTCCAGGCTGACACCACCTTGGTTCACTGCGGGCTCTACCTTGCAAAGCTGGTGTCTCAGCCTTTTGGAAATGACGTCTGATTTACCACGTCTGCTCAGAACAGACCAGCTTTAGGATCCTGATCCCCGAAGTTCCCATGAAATCCATCCTTGGACTTGGCAGTAAAGCTGCAGGAGGATTTTGCCGGAGTTACACAGGGCTGGATGTCTAGGAAGTGGTGCAGGACTGGGAGGACGCATGGCTGAATGGTGGTGCTGGAGGTCCTCTTTCCAGATCAGCAAAGAGCTGCTGCCCTGGTGAAGGCTAGAGGGTGCTGTGCTGCAGGGAATGGGTGTCCTCCTCCCTCCCCACCCAGCATCCCTTCAAAGGCAGGTAAAAATTTGCAGGAAATGCTGCCTTTGAACTGAGATGAAGGGCAAGGTGCTGGCTATAGGTACTGGCAACCTCCAAGGCTTTTTAAGACTGAAATATCAGCCCCGTCTAGCTCATTAGTTAGCACCCAGAAGGTGGCATACAGAAAGGGTGGCTTTCCTCAGATGGGTGAAAAAGCAAAAAGGAGGGGACAGAGACAGGAGGGGGAAAAGGAGTGAGAAAATGAGGAACAGATCAGAAGATGAGGAAGCTGAGTGGAACAAAGGCAGAGAATAGAGGAATAAAGAAAGAAAACAGAAGAATAGAGAAAGAAAATAGAAGATGAAACCAATGCAGAGGATCACATCAGCTGCTGTGTCCAATTAAGGGCTTCAGACCTGATGAAAAGGGAGATTTGCTTGGGAGAAAAATCAAGGAGCCCTTCTTGCTCGCGACGGCTGAGGCTAAAAAGCCATGGGCTGGTGGGGCAGGATCAGCTCCTGTTTACCCAGGTGAGGTGTGGCTAATCCTGAGCCCAGCAAAGAGCAGGGCTGAGGAGAGACAGCACAGGCAAAGAGGGGGGCATGGGAGACAGGGCTGTGTTTGTACAGCGGCTGACAGGCAGCTGCAAGACCAGGCAAAAACATGACATGCTCCCAAACAAGCAGCTCTCTGAGCAGATCGCGGCTCCCTGGAAAGCCCGCCAGCTAACCACAGGCAGGCAGAGCGAACGTGCCTCCTGTGTGAGGCTGCACGTGCTCTGCAAAACACAGCCCTGCCACCCCGAAGCTGTGGTTGTGGGGTCACTGTCCTCACTGCTGGCAAATCTGCTCTGCTTGGCTGCCTGCAGCAGGCGAGGCAAATGTGCAGGCGTAGCTAGAAGAGAAGGAAGCACAGGTAGATGTTTCCTTACCTTCCTAGGTCTTGCAGAAGGCAACCTACCAAAAAGGAGAAGATGCAGACATTACAAAGGAGGAAGACCACAAAGGAACCCCATTTCACAGCTACCCTAAAGGGACTGCACCTACCTGGGGTTCTTTTAGGTGAGCAGCATCCGTACAGCGTGGTACACCTGTGAAGCCAGCCCTGCTCACGGAAAGGAGCCATGTCAGGTCTCCATGTAGGTGACCTGGGTTTTCCACCTTGAGCTTGAGGTGAGATAGCAAGGCCTGGGAGGGAGCATCCTAAACTGGACACATGGGGTTACCACCCAAGCCCCTAATAACTGCTCTGTCCTCACCACGTGCACTGAAGGAGGTGCTGGGGCTGCGTCCTTAAGTCCCTAGGGAATATCTCCAGGAGGCACAAATGAATGTGGCCCAGAACATGGACCAAAGGGAATGCTCTGGGGGGATGCAAAGCCCTGTTAGGAGCTAAGAGCGTCTGTGAAGTCCACACGTTTTCACTCACTGTATCTACTTTGGATGTCTCCAGCAAGAGCCCCTGGTTTTAGTGCTGGGGCTGTCAGAACAGCAGCCCATTACCAGCTGGGGACAAGTAGGGACTCAGCACTGGAGCTGGGTCCGTTTAACTCCTCCAAGAGCCATTGGAGGCTCCAGTTGATACTGGATGCAGGATAGGTGGGATTTGCATCTAGTATCAACTGGGCCATGGGGCAGGACAAAGAGGTGAGAGGGAACAATAACATGAAAACGGCTGGAGCGGGTTTGATGGCAGAAGGCAAATTGGTTTGTGCTGTAATAAACGCTCCAGTGGAAGCTGGACAAGGTAATTGGTGTGGTGGGAGATCCCACTGAGAAGGAGGGGTGATTGCAGAGGACATATGGGGTATGACTAACAGAATGGATGTCTTAAAAACACGTCAGTATAAACTTCCCAGCAGGGAGGGAGAAATGCTTGGGAGACTTTACAAGGGTCTGATACAAAACTGAGCTTTAGGAAATCTCCTTTGGAAGGAATTTGTGAAGCAGCCAGGGGATGGGTGGATACCCCTGCCCCTCAGGACACTCTCGTTCCTGCTAAGGAGGTCTTCACTGCTCCAAACAATGCGTATGGAAACTGTATGGAGATGTCTGTGGATGTGCAGAGCTATCGGCTGGCTTCTTGCCCGGGAGTTGTTGTCACTGCTGAGACAGGAGGTAGCACAGCCCCAGGCAGAGCGCTCGGGGAGGACGCAGCTGCCTAGGCAGTCCCGTGGCGTCCCCTGCTCTGGCCTCGTGTCCCCTTGGGTGCGTGCTGCCCCTGGGGCTGGCTACGTGCACTCCTCCATGGCGGGTCTGGACACCCTGACCAGGCAACAGCCCCGCTTGGGCCGTTGCCGTGGCTCTCACAGATGGGTTTCATTGAGGACACATGTCTGGCTTGGAGCTTGTTTTCATTTCCTTTTGAGGATAGGAGGAGTCATGGAGAGGAGTAACTGAGCAGCTGAGCCGGCTCTCCTGGACATGGACCACAGTGCCAAACGAGCTCCTGCTGCGGTTTCTGCTGCGGCTCTGGAGGCTGCAGCCCAAAGGGCAGGAAGAGGTGGTGAAGGAGCTTCAACTGGTGTGCCAGTAAGGAGCTTCAGCTGGTGTGCCAGTGGTGCAGGATCCATCCAGGATGGGAGAGCAGCTTGTAGTCACAGGGGGAGACTCTGATGGGTCCCGGGGCAGGGGGGACGTGTTGTTCTTTGCCAGCATGGGAGCTCCTGCAGTAGCTCCAGCTGAAGGCACTGGGCACCAGGAGCTTGCCTCCAAAGCAGAGGTCCTGCAGCAGCCAACATCCTACATCGATAGTCACCAGCCACCCCAGACAGGGGCACAACTGGCCCCAGGTAGCCTCCGAGAGCCACTTTGGCCTGCGGGAACCAAGGGGATAAGGAGCTGTGTTGGAGGTGTGATCACCCCAGATGCCCCTGTGGGGTTGCGCGTCTGTGTGAGAGCGAGGGAGGTGTGCAGGGACCTGTGCTTTCCTGCTACAACCAGCCATAGATGTGGCTACTGAAGCGTGTCTTAAAAGGCCCCAAATATGCCTCTCTTCAGGAAGAAACAAATCCCAGAGCTGTGGCAGATCTCCCTTTGCCTGCCAGGCTCTGGGGGATCAGAGCCCGTGGGAGGCACAGAGAGGGGGAGGGTGGGCAGAGTTCAAACCTTCACATTATGCTCCGAGATACAGAGATCAAAAGGCAGCTTCACAAATTAATGAGGCCCTGGCCTGGCCTCTCCCCGGCACGGATGGGTGGGAGGGGAGCGTGCCGTAATGAGCAAACTGCTTCTTCTTCACCAGCCGGTAAGACAGGTTCTGAGCTCCTTGCAAACCCTGTGGCCCAGCTCGTTAGAGTTCATTAATGTTATTACATATTCATATAGCATTAGTGCCATCAGGCCCCTGATGTTTAATCAGGCTTCAAGCTTGCCTTGAGCCCTACAAGTCTTGGAGGACCTTCCATCAAGCGTATGCCAGAAGCACACGCACCAAATCGATGGCTTAAGTAAGGAGGGGTCTTGTGAGCGTGATAACAGGATGAGGATCCGTCCCTTGCCACAGAAACCTGGGTTATCAGAGGAACTTCGATGATAAAGTTATCAAGTACACAATTTAGTGCTTTGTGTCAAGGCAGGAGCTTGCCAAGAGCTTCCTGAAAAAGAACAAAAGAGCTACGGCTTATCTGCCTACGGCATCTGCTCGGTGCTCTGGCACGGTCAGGCCGCTCGCCGCTGCTAATCCATAAGCGGTTTCGATTGTGCATCACGGTGTACCATGGCGTGTCAGTTCCTGTTACCCCATGGGTGCCTTCAACCAACAGGCTCGAGAGAGGGGCAAGGTGGGTCTGGGATGTGGGCTCTGCTCCATCTTTCCTGGGCAGACCTCCGAGATGGGCATCGCAGGGAACAGCCACCACCACGCAGGGGTCTAGTCCTGGCCAGTGGTCGGTGCTGATCCATCGTCAGCGGAGGGACAGCTGTTTCCCAGGGTAATTCCTCCTGTAGCAGATATGAATGACCTTTGGAAATGCTGCTGTTACCACCGGCTGCTGAGGAGGTGTGTGTAAGAGGCCAAGCCCGCCTGCCTGCCTTTTAGATGGACAAAATAAAGGGAGACATGTCCTTCTCTCAAGTCCCTCCAGCCCTTGGTTTCCCATCTGTCAAATGAAGATGAAGGCAACACCTTTTCTGTTGGAGATGTGCATGGATAAATCCTTAAAGGCTGCAAAGCACTTCAATTCAGAGAAGGGGGTTATATAAAGGTGCTTATATTAAGCACCTTACGCAGACACACCAGCTCTAAGCTGGATATAATCTTGTTTACTGAGGTTAGAGCAAAGGACTTGAAGTTAAACGGGCTGGGATCTCATCTGAGCTCTGACACGATCAGCGGCGGGAATGGAGCAAAACTGGGGGACGGTGCTGCCCTTTGCCTTCTTCCTTTTAAATCACAAAGTTTTACACACCCTGAAGGGCACTCGGTAGCTGTGCAGAGCTTTCCATGCCCTGAGGATATTCGGTATCAAGGTTTCTTCGGATAGTCCTGAAATTCCTGGTACCTAAACATTAGCATCCCTAAACATAAAGCCTGAGCTTAAAGAAACTGTTGCCCTTTTGATACAAAGGGCAGGGAGTGTGGAAAGCTTTTTTTTTTTTTTTCTTCTTTCTCTAGAAAATAAACAGAGAAGTCCAGCCACGTGCAAGGATTGTCCTGGCCAGTGGATGTTTTCTGCAGCCGTCGGAAACCAGGCGCTGGCACGCTGGCGGGCGCTGACGCTGGCTGGGGCTGCAGGAGGTTAGAGATGCTGGCACCGAGCACTTGGTTATCCTGTTAGAGGGATTAGGAGCAGACTGGGGCTTAATCCTCTGTGACAGTGCTGTGGATTGCTTCTCCTTCCCACTCGGAGTGGCTCACGTGTTGCAGGACTGGGATGTTGATCCCATAGGGCAGGAAACCTTCCCAGGACCTGTGCTGTGGCCTGAACCACAACTTCGGGTGCTAAGAAAGAGCTGTGGCTGCAAGGGATGGGGCTGGCTACCTCTGCCAGGGTTTTTTTTTGGGGCCTTTGATGTTGGGGTGAGGGAGGAAAACCATGTTGCAGGGAGGGTTGTGGGAGCATTTTGGCCAGGGAATCCCTCCGGGGTGTAACGGCTGCCTTTCTTTTGAGATAAACCTAAGCCAGTGAATTTCATTATAGAACAGATAGCTGAAACAATAGGGGCTGCTACCCAAAAAAGATCCATGCAAGGACTGAGCGGGACCTTGCTGGGGTCAGGGGGGTGTCATTGCTATCTGATGGCGGGGGGAGAGGTCCCGTGGGTCAGAGATGGGTATCTGAGAGGGAGTGGAGAGGAGGAACACGAAACCGTGGTGATACCAGAGTCATCACCGCAAACTCATCGGCCGTGGGACGCACCCTGGCCAGTTTTATGGCGGATGGGGGCTTTATGCTTGAGCAAGGGCCAGGCTGCGTATTGTTTGTGTCCCTCTTTAACGGGAAAACACCTTTGTATAAGCTTGGAAATAAAGAGAATTGCATCAGAGAAACATGCAGCCCCATCACCTATTTTCCCCTTTATCACCCCAGCTATGGGAACCGGGATATGGGCTATCTGCACGGCTCAGAAAGGGTTACGGCACAGCAAAGCCTGGCAGATCTCCATGCAGAAGAAACCAAACCCAGTGGTAAATCCTGCTATAACAAGGCCTAAGTAGTCCCTGCAGAAGGGAGTGAAATTATGCCTGACCTTCGACCTACCCAACTCTTTCAAGTAGAGCCATCCCTTGTGAAAACTTGGCTGCTGTATGAACCTGGGGTGTGGTGTATGTCTGTGGGGGCTGTTTCCATTCCTCGCTGCTTCCCTGTCCTTGACAGGTTGCTCCTCTCTCTTCTCTGTCTCCCATAGCCAGAGCTTCCCTCTTCCAGCTGGGACAGCACGGGCTCTTCACAACCCCGGCTTCTCATTGGGATCCCCCTGTCCATCGCAGGCCTCCATTCAAAGAGGCACTGATGCCTCCAGGAAGCGCTGTCCTTGTGGAGAACATAGCTCCGCCTGGCCTCCACCACTCGCTTTTTTAATATCCTTTCCCATGCATATTCCTTGGGACATCGGCATTCGTGCCCCGGGGGACAGAGGGAAAACATTTTGCTCTCTGTTTTTAGAGAGGCTGATGATTTTTCTGCAGCTCCCTCTGGGTCTTGCATCCTCTCTGAGACCAATCCTGGCAGTAGCCCCTCAAGAGGCGGAAAAAACACCCTTGTCCTAGTCGCTTGTGCACAGGCCTGGGAATGCTGCCCTGCGCTCTCCTCCTCCTGACCTTGTTTTCCTCTGAACACCATAGCAGTAATTACCCTGAGGTTGAAGGGTTATTCGAAAGCAAGTACTGTGTCTTGTCCGCTCCCTCCTTTCTAGCCGCTGTTTCTCCCTATGCTGGATTTAAAACTGCCTGGAGTTTCCTTCTTGTTACTATTAATTGAAGGAAACACCACCAACGGTGGTGGCGGGTCTGAGTGGGAATATGCGGTCGGTTCCTTGCGTTTCCCATGCCCTGGTGCTCTGGCAGTGCCACCAACAGCAGTGCAAATTGCCGGCACACCGGGGCAGCTGGACCTGCCGGCGGGTCTGTCCCTGAGGTTTCGCTTCCAGTTTGGGTGCTCTCACGGGCACTGATTGACCGCAGTAGCTGGGTGCGGGAGCGGGGATGGAAAATGATGTGGAAAGACTGGTCAAAGTGCACGACGTACGGCTGGGCTGCCCGGCTCGCTGCCGGCTGAGGTGGCTGCCTTGCCAAAGCCAGAAATTTAGCAACACTTGGGCAGAGTCAACATGTAAATATGAGCAGCCAGAGTGTCTGAGATGGGTTAGTTATTGCTGAAATTGAGGGTTTTGCAAGAAGAGATAAAATCAGCTTCATGTTTAGGAGGGCTTAGGAGTGGATTTCCAGGGCAATTGATCCAGCATTGCCATACTGTGCGGTTCCCTGTACCCTCTTCCTTAGCGTTTGCTGCTGAATATGAATTTATCCTGAATATGCTTTAGCCTGACAGTTTCTGCCTTCCAGGGTGTCGTGGTTTGGGCTCCCCACATGGCACCAGCTCGTCTTGAGAGCATGGCTGGGCTTTTCCAGCCCTCGGGGGCCGGGCACAGCTCAAAGAGGAGCTTGTTTGTGGCTGAACCAACAGACCCGTGGTGTGGTGCTTTGGGCACAGAGCTGTTGTCCCCCGCAACCCCTTTCCTGTGCACATCCGACCGGGCTGCGAGCTGTTTTCCTTGACGCTGGTGAGGAGGAGCTTGGGAAAACCCCGTGCTGCCAACATGCTGGGTGCCGAGGGTGGCGTAGGGTGCTCATGTGTGCCCTGTCCTGGTGGAGGGGAAGCCCTCTCCAGCTTTCATCCCACCCAGGGAGAGCAAAAAGGGGTTTGTGCTGTGAAACAGCTCTTCCTCCTGCAAAGTGCTGTCAGCCCCCAGTGTATCCCGGTCCAGCTCGGCACCCCTCTGCCAGCCAGGGCCGGGAGCCACGGGCGCTGCCAGGCTCGGGAAGCCCCCGCCGCCCCCC
>NW_009646608.1:7213042-7226521 GCF_000708025.1 Charadrius vociferus | reverse complement strand
GGAGCTGCGGGTGCCGGGAGTTCGGAGTACAGGGGATGCAGGGTTGTCCGGTGTGCCGGGGATCCGGGGTGCCAGGGAGCCTGGGGTGATGGGGACCCAGGATGCAGGGGATTCGGAGTGCAGGGTTGTCCGGTGTGCCGGGGATCCGGGGTGCCAGGGAACCTGGGTTGACGGGGACTCAGGATGCAGGGGATCCGAAGTGCAGGGGAATCCGAGGTGCAGGGGATCCGGGATGCAGGGTTGTCCGGTGTGCCGGGGATCTGTGGTGCCAGGGAACCTGGGTTGATGGGGAGCCAGGTTGTGGGGGAGCCAGGTTGTGGGGGATCAGGGGTGCAGGGTTGTCCGGTGTACCGGGGATCCGGGGTGCCAGGGAACCTGGGGTGATGGGGACCCAGGATGCAGGGGAAGCCGATGTGCAGGGGAACCCGGGGTGCAGGAGAACTGGGGACCAGGGGTGCCCAGGATTCCGGGGTCCCAGGATGCTGGGGATGCAGGGGATCTGGGATGCAAGGGAGCCCGGGGGTGCAGGGGAACCCAGCAGCTGGGGATCAGGGGTGTCCAGGAGTGTGGGGAGCTGGGGTGCTGGGAATCAGGGGTGCCAGGGAGTCCGGGGTGATGGGGAGCCAGGACGCAGGGGATCCAGGGTGCAGGGGATCCGGGGCGCAGAGAGGGAGGATGTGGGGTGCAGGGTGAGAGGGTCCGGTCTGCCATGTGCGGGGTGCAGGGGTGGCGAGTGAGAGGGTGCGCAGCCCCCAGGGCTGCAGGAGCAGAGGAGCTCAGGTCCACGGCCCTGTCCTTGCTCCCGAGCCGGGAATAGCTCAGCCGGGCTGTCCCGTGCTTTCAGGCTTAGATAACCATGCCCGTGATGTAAACAGCTTCCCTGGGACCGCCTGGCACAGCACGCCTGGCTGGCCTGGGCAGGGGAACCCCGGGGAGAAGCAGCTCTATCATCACCCTGTGGGTCACGCCTGGAGTGGTTGACCCCAAAAGAGATGGGTGAGACCAGGGAAAGGGGAGCAAAGCCCAAGCGCAGGCTCCAGGCCAGGGGACAAAGGGCAGCGGGAAGGTGTGCTGTGAGGAAGGCCCTGTTTGTGCTCGCTCTCCCTGGGCAGAAGTGCCCATTTTGCCCTCCCAAGACAGGCTTGACCTGACCTCCCCCAGCCCCGCTGGGATGAGCCGTCCCAGTTTTCAGAGGATGTTATTTTTGCCTTCCAGCCAGCCTGTGGGTTCGTATAAGCAAACATTTCCAAAAGCGGTGGCTGATCTTTGTTGCCTTGGTTCCTGACTGTCCAGCCTGTGACAGTTCTGTCCTTGACCGGAGAAAAATGTGTGTGGGGAGGATGGAGATGCTGAAGTGCTCCGAAACCAGGCCTGAAACAGCCGAGAAATAGGAACATCCAAAACTACTTGCCAGAGTGGAAAATGTGACCCGTGCACCTCGCTGCTAGGCAGGGGGCTGGCTAGCAAGACCCACCACCTAAGGGAGTGTTCCTGGGAGGGGATAAAAGGCAGTCCAGTTATTTGGGATAATTAAAGTACAAAACTGAAACCCCTCCTGTCCCAACCCTGGGAGGAGCCCGTGCTCCTTCGCTGCTGTGTCCCACCCCAGACACTCCTACGTCGGAGGCAGCGCGGATGCCGGGGAGCACACGTTCGTTGGCGCTTCGTGCCTGGGGAAGCAGCCGGCTCCCGCTGCTGAACAGAAGCAGCTCTATCTCCAGGGCCTTGGCTGGCTGCCGGGAGAAATCCTTGGGATGGGGCGGCTGGATGTGCCCGAGACCTGCGGAGGGGCGTGGGGCAAAGGCATCCCCACATATCAGCACGAGCTCTCTCCTCCCATGCCGTAGCTCATGGCAGCGCATTGATGGAGCATGAGGTCATGCAGAACAGGCTGGGCAGCGCAGGCAGCGACTTGAACCGGTGCCCAAGTTTTTCTGCCTCCCGAGGCTGGGCTAAGGGAGCTACAGCACCTTTTTGGAAACCTTCACGTAACGCTGGCCTGTCTGCCACCAGTGTGTACCCTACAGATGTGGAGTGTCAGGAAGAGTAGGATTAACTCAAAGGAGCCCTGCTATTAAAAGACTAATGAGTAGGAGCTCACTGAGTAGTAGCTTAGGCTAATGAGAGCTGTGCTGTTTCGTGTGGGTCCGGGCAGCGAGCCCACAGCTCATTAACTTCCACCTTCTCCAGGGTACGCAGGTAGTGGGGGGGTTATTCTGGGGTGTCCATCTGAGTACGGCCCTTGCTCTGAGTCCTGTGACGTGGCAGAGAAGAGCCTGACATCGAGGGATGTGCTGCCCCAGCGCTTGGTCAGGAATTATTGAGGCTTTCAGCTGGATCTATGGGAATCTGGTTGAGGTTTATGGAGACTGTTGCCGTCTTGCAGCTCTTGGGACAGAAAAAATTGAGGGTGGGAGGAATTTCAGCCCGGCTCTTGCAGTCTGATTCAGTGCTGCAATGGGGAGCAGAAGGTTGATGGGTGCAGTGGGTTGACCTTGGCTGGCTGCCACGTGCCCACCCAGCCGCTCCCTCACTCCCCCTCCTCAGCAGGACAGCGGCGAAAAAAGAAGATGAAAAAGCTCCAGCGTGGGTCCTTCCCACAGGCTGCAGTTCTTCATGAACTGGTCAAATGTGGATCCTTTCCATGGGGTACAGCCCATCAGGAACAGACCGCTCTGGTGTGGGATCCTCCACGGGCTGCAGGGGGACAACCTGCTTCACTGTGGTCTTCTCCACAGGTTGCAGGGGGACAACCTGCTTCTCCATGGTATTCACCTGCAGGGGAACCTCTGCTCCATCACCTGGAGCACCTCCTCTCCCGCCTTTTTCTCTATCCAGGGTGTCTGCAGGGCTTTCTCACATTTTTCTCACTCTTCTCTCCCATAGCTGCTGTGCATCATTTTTTACCTTATTTTATGTATATTATCACAGAGGCAACACTGGTGTTGGTGATGGGCTGAGCTTTGGGCAGCAGTGGGTCTCTTTTGGAGTGGTCTGGGACTAGCTGTCCCCAGCTTGGGGTGGCTTCTGGTGTCTTCTCGCAGAAGCCACCCCTGCAGCCCCCCAGCTACCACCACCTCACCACATAAACCCAACACCATGGGAGATGCTGGAGGTGGATGAACAGACAGGGAGGATGCTGCAGACCCACCAGCTGCATGGGGGGACCTGCCCGTGGGCTGGGGCTGCCTGGTGGGAGCTGCCCGGAGAGTGCTCAGAATGAATAGAGTTCTGGCAGGCATCGTGCAGGGATGGATCCTGTGCTCCCTCCTTGTGTGTCTCCAGCATCTGAGAATCGAGGCGTGCGGGCTCCCCCTACAATGATTTTTTTCAGTCTTGTGACTTCTAAATTTTATTAGCAAAACCCAGCTTTGGACCAGCCCCGTTCCCTTGAAAAAGGAACGCCTGAGCGAGCCGCTGCGAGCCGCAGCCTGGCCACCCCGCTTCCCAGCTGAGCAGTGGAAACATTTGATGCATCAAAGACCTGGGTTTCCCCTGGCTTCGGTGTGATGTGCAGGCTCTGTTAAATCCCTTTTTAAATGTGCCAGGACGGGGCAGGTCCTGGCTGCCCTCTCATGCTCCTGCTCTCAACCATTGGTCTTGAACGCCGGCAGTCCCGTGTAGGATCTGGCAGCTGCTCCTGCCGGCCCCTGCTGGGTGCTCTCCTCCCCGTGGCATCCACAGGGGAGCAGCTCCTGCTGGGATGCCTCCGTGTGCATCCATGGGGCTCTGGTGGATGCCCACCTTAGAGATGGCTTTGCAGTGACATGTGGCTTTACTTCCAGGTGACTTTTGCGAAGTGAACCACTGTCAGAATGGGGGCACCTGCCTGACCGGGATTAATGAGACCCCCTTCTTCTGCATCTGCCCTGAGGGCTACGTTGGGATTGACTGCAATGAGACGGAGAAAGGTGAGGCGCTGACCCCATCGCAGGGGCTCTGTGAAGTCCAGCAGCCTTGCAGCGTGGCATCGGGCCCTCATCATGGCCGTGCACCCCTGGCCCTGGGGTCTGGTCCTGGGGTACAGCCCTGCTGATGAGCATGTAGAGCAGAGATCCAAGCAGGGGTGCAGTGACCTCCATCACCTGTGGGGGATGCAATGTCTTCAGACAGCAACAGCCCACTGGATACTCTTATTCTTCACCTATGTCCATATTACAGCCGTTTTTCCCCCTTCCGCAGGCCCCTGCCACCCCAATCCTTGCCACAACAATGGCGAGTGCCAGCTGGTCCCAAACCGGGGGGATGTCTTCACCGACTACATCTGCAAGTGCCCTGCGGGGTACGATGGGGTGCACTGCCAGATCAGTGAGTACTGTGGGGTGGATGGGGTTTTGGAGGGGGGGTACTCTGCTGCTAAGGACGTGGGGACCCCCTGGGCAGCACTGTGGTGACACCCAGGGGGTGTTTGCAGCTGTGGCTGCGTTGAGCACTGGGCTCTATCGGGAACCATGGGCTGGTTTGGACCTTGCGGGTTTGAGGGATGGACCATGCTGCGTGGACACGGCTGTGTCTGAGCCTTGCTCTGCATCTCTGGAGGGACACGGTGCCTTGAGTAATGGGACAAAGGGTGCCTGGAGGCTCAGCCTGCTCCACACGAGCTCCCAGCCTTGCTGTGACTGCATGTCCCGATGCACCTGCGCAGCTGCAGTCAGCGGGGACATGGCTTAGGTGTCTCCTTGGGTTAGAGCTTCAACCCATGCCACTGTATCAGCAGGGATGCTGCCGTGGTCCTTGCTCAGGGGATGCCTCTCCCCTCTTATTGCTGCACTGAATGAGGGGTCTCCTCCCCAGGACTGGCTTTGGGGTCACTTCCTGAGCCCCCCTACTCTTTCTCCTAGACAACAACGAGTGCTACTCCCAGCCTTGCAAAAATGGAGGCACCTGCCTGGACCTGGATGGCGACTATGCCTGCAAGTGTCCTTCTCCGTTCTTGGGGAAGACCTGTCACGTCCGTAAGTCCCTGGCACCAACTCTACAGAATTCTCTTTCCCCCCCTGTTCCCTGTTTCCCTGTCCCCCTGTCCCCCATCAGTAGTGTACCCAGGAGAGATCTCACCAGCTAGTCTAGGGGGTCTGCAGGGCAGCCGTGAGTGCCTGTGTGCCGGCTGCCCTTGGTGCCAGCAAGCCTGGTCCTGATGGAAGGACCATCCTTGGGAAGATGCTGTCTCCTCTCTAGGGGGCCCCAGAGCAGCCGTTTCCCTCCCAGACTTCTGTGCTGTGAGAGGAGCTGATGGATGGTGTGGTTTTGGCTGAAGGCTGAGGAGGGGGGAACACATAAGGGACAAGCAGGTCCTAGTGCTGGCCTCCATCTCCTGCCCTGTCCCCAGACAAGAGGCAAATGACCCCTCGGTTTTGCTCCCTGGTCACCGTGTCTCTTTGGTGCTGATGTCCCCGCTCTGCCCTCCCTCGCCCGCACCCCCAGGCTGTGCCATTCTTCTGGGCATGGAAGGAGGAGCCATCTCTGACGCCCAGCTCTCGGCATCCTCTGTCCACTACGGCTTCCTTGGCCTCCAGCGCTGGGGGCCAGAGCTCGCCCGCCTCAACAACCACGGCATCGTCAATGCTTGGACCTCCAGCAACTATGACAAGAGCCCCTGGATCCAGGTACCTGCAGCAGGACTGGGAGCATCGGTGTAGCGGGCAGCCCCAGTAACCCTGACTGGTCTTGCTGGGCTGCTTCCATGGGATTTCTCTGCTTCTGGTGGGAATGTCAGGGCTACATCGCTGCAGCAAGGTGCCCCCCAGGGGCATCTTGTGATGTGCCTTGAGAAGGCAAAGTCCCGGGCGAGGGAGATGGGGACCTGGGGTGGCAATCCCCTTTCTCTGCCCACCCTCAGATGTGAGGCTGGAGGGATGGAGGACTTTCATCCCGAGGAAGTCACAGTGCCCTGGGCAGCTCCTTTCCTGGTCCTGATGCTGATCGTGAGCCCACTCTCCCAGCCAGGCTCGGCAGTGCTGGTGGGCACGGGGGCTGTGCACCCCATCTGAGCTCACGCTCTCTCCTCCCTCCCAGGCCAACCTGCTGCGGAAGATGCGGCTGAGTGGGATCATCACGCAAGGTGCTCGCCGCGTGGGCCAGCCGGAATACGTCCGTGCCTACAAAGTCGCTTACAGCCTGGACGGGCGGGAGTTCACCTTCTGCAAGGATGAGAAGCAGAACGCAGACAAGGTGGGCTGCGATGTTCCACTCGGGGACCGTGCCGGCTCCCCCCATCCCGGGGTGCTGTGGGTGCTGGCGTGGCTGTGAGCTGCATCCCAGAATGTCCCCATGTTTGGAAAAGTGCTTTTGACCTGAGTCAAAGCCACTTTGGGAACTGTCCTAGCAGCGAGATGGCACAGATGGTTCCAGTGCTCTCTGGCTCTGTTTAATTGACCATAATAAGCACAACCAAAGAAGCAGCGCTGCCTTATTTAGGTCATTCAGATAACATCTTTATCGCTGACACACTGTGGGAACCAGGCATGGAAGGGAAGTGCTAGCGAACGGCTTACGCGGCTCAGTGTTGTGTCCGCACCCAGCATGAGCCGACAGCGTATTTCACTCTCGAAGCAGGAACAGTCGCTGAATGCAGCACTCTCCACTCTCAGTTTTTATGACAAGCGTCTTGTGCTTGTTTTTTGAGCATCCAGGGAATGGCTGGGAATATCTGCCTTGGTTTAAAAAAAAAAAAAAGGCAGATTGTTTCCGCAGTGGTGGAAAAAATGCGTGAAAACATGACCTGACTGTATTTATTGTGTTAAAAAGAAAGAAGCAAGCCACCTCTCTGCTTGTCACAGTTTGGGGAGCATTGCCGTAGCGGGAGGGATTTTATGCACGAGGCTGCAGGAGGGCTGGGGCACTCAGCCCTGCTCGCCCTTACAGGTTTTCCAGGGGAACGTGGACTATGGCACCATGCAGACCAACATGTTCAACCCTCCCATCACTGCCCAGTTCATCCGCATCTACCCTGTGATGTGCCGCCGCGCCTGCACGCTGCGCTTTGAACTCATCGGCTGCGAGATGAACGGTAAATGTCAGTGTCTCTCCCTCCCCAGGGACCGCAGGGCAAGGGGTGACATGGCGAAGGGCATCACCCCTTGTACCAGTTCTGATCTCCCGGGGCGGGGGATTTGTCAGCGCTTGTTTTTTCTCATGCCGGCTACATGATGCCTGTAAATACCGACGGGTGCTTTTGGGGAGCACAAGCTGTTAATCCCACCAGCTCAGCCGGGCTCGAGCTGTGTTCTCACGCTGCTAACACCTTACCAAGCTGACCCACTTCCCGGCTGGGAAGTTTTATTGCAAACCGGCTGCTTTTCCTGCTTGGAGAGCTTGAAAAGCACCAGGGATCAAAGTCCTCCGGGGAACCGTGAGGGATGATTAGCCTGAGCCCTTTCCCCGTGCCTTTTTTTGCCCTGCGGCACGTCCCCGGCAGCTGAGTGGGACCCGTGTGGGTGCAGGGCGTCACAAGGGCTTGCGTCGCGTCCTGCTGCTGCGTGGGTGCAGTGCCAGCCACGCTGTCGGCTGGGGATGTCTCTGCATTGCTCTCTTCACCCGTGAAAGCATCCTCCTCTGCCTCCTGCCGAAACTGTCTGTCCTCCCGGGCCGGGCTGTGCTGCAGGGACGTCCGTGCGTCCTTGCAGCAGGAGGCACTGTGAGCCAGGGAATAACTGGGAGCTAAAAAATCCCAGGGAAACGCGAGAGCGCTGCGACCTTGCGCTTCTGCTGAGCCTTTCCCTGCCCAGCCCTGCCTGCCGCTCCGGGCAGTGGAGACGTGGGGACATGGGGACAGCGCCTGCCGGGGCTGCGGGGTTTTGCTTGCAACGGTGCCGTGGACTCTTTCCTTTTCACTGCCTGTATAAACCGTTGTGTTACAGTGTATTTCAACACGGCAGGTTGCTCGGAGCCTCTGGGCATGAAATCCCGCCTGATCTCCGACCAGCAGATCACAGCCTCCAGTGTCTTCAAGACCTGGGGCATCGACGCCTTTACCTGGCACCCCCATTACGCTCGCCTGGACAAGACGGGCAAAACCAACGCCTGGACGGCACTTCACAACGGCCAGTCCGAGTGGCTGCAGGTGGGTCTTGGTTCCCTCCCTCTGCAACCTGATTTCTCCTTCCCCAGCTCCTCCAGCTGGGGGGGGCCGCACAGAGCGGCCGGGACGGTGCAGCCAGAGCCTTGTCCCCCCCCGAGCGGGGATCACGGGGGCAGGTCAGGATGGGGCCACAGCCACCGTTTTTAACAGCCATGCTGGAGCGCTGGGTCAGAAACATCAGTGCCCACAGGGACAGGGACAGGGTGGTGCCATCTCCGCAGACCTTCTTGTGGGGTGCGCTGAGCCCGCAGCACCCCGGCTCTGCCTCACCCCCTTGGGAAGCACCATCTCAGCTTGGTATGACCGTTCCACGACCCTCCAGCTGCCCAGAACACCGCGTTTCTGTTTTGCAGGAAAAAATCCAGGTTTGCTTTTCTCTTCCCAATCTGGAATGGGAACAAATAGTTTTGAAATTTCCTTCTCAGTTTCCTTTCCTCCCCTGTTTTTATACTTTTCACATGATTTCATGACATAATGGGACAAAGCAGTTTAGATATTTGTCCCGCTTTTTATTTGGGAAATGATTAAAAGCAGCTGCTCCATGGCCCTAAATAAAACAGCTTATCAAGACGTCTGCTGATGTGGTTGGGATGACACACTGAGTTGGGCTGTCACACCGTAGGCTGTCTGTGTACGTGTATATAGATTTACATGTATACTCGTATATATACACATATACGTGTATACATGTAGCTAGTACTGCCCTTGATGAGTATAAAATAGGAACTAAATTAAGGAGACTTTCGTCTCATTTGCCGGGTTGCTCTGTAGTGTGCCAGCAGCAGCCGTGCAGTGTGGCAGAGTAAAGAGAATAAAAACCGTCTCACTTAACAACCCAAATGTCAGACCACGCTGAATTGCATATTTTCTCAGCCAGCACCACTTTCCAGTGGAAATGCTTTTCCTCCGGGAATCCTTTATTTTTTTTTGTATTGACATTTTTTGCCATCATTCCCACATTGACCTTTTCAGCCAAAAATGTTGAGGCAGCAGCGATGGGGAAGGGAGCTGAGACGGCAGGGTTTGCATCCCACTTTGGGTTGCTTTGAGGGATGCTGCAAGTGTTAAAGGGTCAAATATTTCATGGCAGTGTTTTATCAGTCACTCTGGCATTGGGGCAGGGATTTTTCTCCAGTCTCGACCCCTGAGGGTCTGTGCATTCCAGCTGCTTCCAGGACACTCGGGATGCTCTGAGGTGGGAGCGCTGCTCCTGCGAGGAGCCTCAACAAGCCTTGTCTCTATGCCAGATCGACCTCCGGGACCAGAAGAAGGTGACGGGCATCATCACACAAGGAGCCCGCGACTTCGGGCACATCCAATACGTGGCAGCCTACAAAGTGGCCTACAGTGACAACGGCACGTCCTGGACCCTCTACCGGGACGGTCAGACAAACAGCACCAAGGTGTGTGGGACAGGACAAGGAGGCCAGTGACCTCCTGGGGCTCGGGGATGCTGCTGTGGGGAGGGATGGGAAGGTGGTGGGGAGGTCCTGGTGGTGCTGACACCCACCTTTTTCCCCCTAGATCTTCCACGGTAACAGCGACAACTACTCACACAAAAAGAACGTGTTCGACGTGCCCTTCTACGCCCGCTTCGTCCGCATCCTGCCCGTGGCCTGGCACAACCGCATCACCCTGCGCGTGGAGCTGCTGGGCTGCGATGAGTAGGCGCCCCAAGGAGGAAGGACGGGGCTACTCTTCCCCGCTGCCCTGCCTGCGCCCTGCCCGCTCCTCCCTGCTCCTGCTCCAACCTCACCCCCCCCCCTCCATGTCCCCAAACTCGGGCGGCAGCCGGGAGGGCTCCCCTGCCCCGTGCTGGTGCTGGGTCTGCAGCACTGCGCTTTACGGGGCCCTTGCAGGTGGGATACGGGGATGGCTCCTGCCCTTTCGCCCCGCTAGCCAGGGGTGAGACCCCCTCCTCCAACTGGGGTTTGGCTGGGGAACCCTCTCCTGCAACTGGGGCTTCCTTGGTGGACCTCATCCTGCAAATGGGGCTTTGCTGGGGGACCCCATCCTGCAACCAGGGCTTGGCTGCATCCTCCCAGCTAAGCCTGGAGACAAATTTTCTCCCCTTTTTTCGCTTCTGCTTCCAGCAGAGAGGCTGCAGCCAGCAGCAGTCCCCTGCCTGCACTGGGGCTCGGGGCTCAGCAGTTTTGGGGGGGCTTAGAGCAGGCACCCCTCCGACGTCCCTCCTGCTCCCTGCACGGCTGCAAGCAGGGGCTCTAAAAAACCTACTCGGCTGTTGTTCCTTGCCCATTTCGCCAGGCCCTGGGTCTCCTTGCCTGCGGTGTCAGCGCCGCATAGTGCGAGGGGAGTGATGAGACGGCTCCTATCAAGAGGCACCGGGTCCCCGTTGCTGGTGGCTCTACTCGCTGGGCGCTCCCGACCGGCACCACGACTGGCAGTCACTGCCCATTCCCATTCCCGGGGAGCTGGCTCCAGCATCCTCCAAGTCTCAGCATTGCCACCGTCCCCATCTTACCACAGTTTGGGGTGCCTGCAGGTCCCTTTTACCCAGAGCCAAGCGGTGACCAGGGGGGCTGCAGTCTGGTAGCGGGGGAGAGATGGTTTGTAGCCACAAGGGTGCAGAGAAAAGATGGGAAAGGTGGTGGTTAAACCACCCAAATGCAGTAGGCAGAGAGCTGTGCCACGACCCTTTTCGTAACCTGTTTTTTTCCCTTTCCGTGGGGTGGAGGGGAGCCTCTTGCATTGCTCGAGCCTTTGGGATTAGCAGTAGGAGATGAGCGAGACCCGGCACCGGCAAGCGGGAGTGCGGGCAGGGTGTCCGGCAGCGGCGCTGGCGGCAGTGCTTCCCCACCTGCTGGGATGCGAAGCAGCCGTGGGGCTGGGCTGGCAGCGGGTTTGCTTTGGCAAGTGCCGAGGGAGCCCGGGTGGGACAGTGGGGGCAGCGGTGGCCCCGCTCCAGCGTGTCTCTGACAGTATTAAAACCAGCTGAAACTTTGGGGCTGTTGGCTTGGCTGCTGTGTCTCCCCGAGAGCACCTCCTGAAGCCTGGCAGGTCTGGCGAGTCCCCAGGGTCCCCTCAGAGCCCTCGGGCTCCTCCATCCCTGCACCTCTCCTGCTTTCCTAGCTCCGTTCTCTGCCCGAAAAACAGGGTACCAGGGCTTTGTGCATCTTCCTCACTGCCTCCGCCCCATCGCAGCTGCTGGAGCCTGTGCTCACAGCTGGCCAAGCGCAGCGGGGTGGGACTTGGGGAGGGGAAGCCACTATCAGCACCCCACGCCCTGCGTCTCCTCCTTTGGCTTTGATCCTGGAGCAAATCGCCCAGCTTGAAGAAAAACGACTTTTACACCCCAGTGTGCTCCTGGGGTGGGCAGGAGCTGTGGGTTTTGCCCGGGTTGCCTGCAGGGATGCTCCTGGCAGAGTCCCCCCTGGGCAGGGGGGGGGGATAGATGCTGCTGGAGCAGGATCCCCCTGCATGGAGGATGGGGTCCCTGGTAGGGAAGGAGCACTGGGGTGAACAGGACAGAGGTTTGCTCCTGACTAGAGTCTTCTGCCACACTGGGCAGGGACCCCTGAGGTTGGCACGAATGGCCCAGGGTCACTGCATCCCACCACAGCTCTCTGTCCCCGCAGCTCCGGACAACCACCATGCACTTTCTTGCTGCCAGCAGTGCCATGCTCGGCCACGCATCCTCTCCCCCGGTCCTGCCTGTGGGAGCTGGTCCTGTGGGTGCCAGCCCTGGGCACCAGAGGGGCTGGGGGGCTGCTGCCAGAGACCGGGCTGAATTCATTGTGGCTGTGGCTGCTTGGTGACAAATAGCAGCCACAGCTAAAGCTGGGGACAGGGTGGGACAGTCAGCCCCACTCACCTCCAGACATGCCACCCTTATCGCCGGGAAGCTGGGGCAGAGATAAGAGCAGCTCTGAGTCTGGCCAAGACAGCCCCGAGCCGGGGGCACGGCAGAGGCTCCATGGGGAGGGTGATGGGAGCAGATGCTGTGTGTCAGAGCAGGGGACTGCTCGGCCACTACTTCCCCCTGCCCGTTGCCACCCCCCAGGCCAGCCCAGCTGACGGATGCTGAGCCCCTTTCCCAGCTCTGCAGTGTTTCCTTCCTCCTGCTGAGCCCCAGGACGTGGGGGTTTGCTCGGGCCAGGGCGCCCTCCACCCCATGCACAGCCCCTCACGGTTTGTCCCTGTCCCTCGGATGCTCTTCCCGGACGCGGCTGGGTTGCTGGGGCAGCAGGAAGGCCAGGAGGGCCGGCACGCTGCGGCCATGGCACCCCGCTGCCTGCTGACTCGGCGGTCGGTGCTGCCAGCTGCCCACAAGCCGGTTCCTCAGGAAGCAGCCGTCGGGGAGAGCATCCTCTCGCCTCCACCCGGAAAGGCCGGCACAGATCATAGCCTCCTCCATCCCACCAGGAACGTGGCTTTTCTTCCCCAGTTTGAGCCTTGGGCGACAGGTTCCTGCTGGAATCGTCCTGCATAAGCGGCATTTCAGTAAGAAATCTCTCCGGTGGGGCCACGGCAGAGCTGTCAGCTGCTGGGTTTGAGGCGGGGAAGACAGGGATGACATTTTTATGGCTCCCGTTCAACCAAAAGCTCAGCCAGCCCTAAACACGTGCCCTAAACACGTGCTCCTGGGTCAGAGCTACCCTGACCCCGCACAGCCTCACTCACCCTGAAACCTGCAGTCTCACTCAGGGTCTCCCTCGGGGAGCAGAAAACAAATCTGGGATCATTCCTGAAGCTCCAAAAATAGGGTGAGAGGTAGGAGGGAGCAAAGGGGTGTCCTCCTTCCTCACGGGGGCTGATGGTGGCTGGATCCTTCCCCATGCTGCCTGCTCCCCAGGAGGAGGTGGAGGGCATCATTTGCCACATCCAGACAAGAGCCATGGCCGAGTGTGAGCCATGAGCTGTTGCCGGAGAGAGATGCACAAAAGCATCCGTCTCCTCTTCCCTGCTGCTGCTATCCTCAGGCCGGGTGGAGAATGGCTCCTGGCAGGCAGCACAGGGCACCGTGTGGCTTGTCCTTCGCCTCTGAAACAATGGGATGGCCATATCAAGGAGCAGCGCGCCTTGATGGGGCTGTCCATCTGTCTGCACAGCCCATGGCGTGGAGGGGATCATCCCGATCGCCGGCTCGCTGGGACATGTACAACTTGGGCAAGCAACTGCTGGGGGGTATCGGTGATGGGGATGTAGTTGGGATGCGGCTGGGATGCAGCCAGGATGCCATGCCACCACCTTCTCTGGCATGGGGCAGGGCTTGAGGTCCCTGGGGACACTTAGCTGGGATGAAGGTGTGCAGCAGCCCCACGCCACCGTGCCGGGAGGTGTAATTGCCCCTCCATTGTGGGCTGGGGAGCCGCCTGCTCCGGGCAGCCAAGCAGGCAGCGTGCCCGGCCGTCACGCTCCTGTGTCCTTCAGCAGCCCGG
>NW_009646608.1:7210545-7212521 GCF_000708025.1 Charadrius vociferus | reverse complement strand
ATCTGGGGTTCTGGGAGCCGGGGCTGCGTGTCCGTGTGCCGGTGGGAGCTGGCGTGGAGGGCATCATCCAAGTCTAGGGATGATGCCCCCCTCAGATGGGTGCAACCGGGCACCCCAAAGCTTTTGCCGTGGTTTCTGTGCCTCTGCTTTGCCCCCACAGCCTCAGGCAGACCCTGAAGAGGCTGAACACAGTGGCTCAGCTGCCTTTCCTGGACCCCAGAGCAGGCAGGCGCTGCCTGCACATCCCAAGCATGGACCACCCCCCGCTACAGCCCACCCGTCCCGAGCTGCTCATGCCCGTGGTGCTCCTGCCACGTGTGTGCTCACCACCACCGTTGCCTGGGCACTACAGCCAATCCACCCGGTGGGACATGGGACAAGGGATGGCTCTTCTCCATTGGACTTGTGGCATCACCGGGGCTTTGTATAAAAGCATCATGGGGGTCCCACCAGACTCTCATGGGCACCCTGTTGCCTGCTGCTCTGCCCCCCGAGCTGGGGGCAATGCTGGCAGCTGGTACATCCCAGCTGAGGTGTGCGGGCAGCGTACAGGCAGCTTTCGGACACACGGCGAAGCCATTGCCCGGGCATGGCCGGCAGGCTGGGGGGAGCCGGGGGGGCCGGGGACACCCACCCCAGCTCTGGGCTGCGAGCAGGGGGTTGGGAAAGGCGTGTGTTTCCCTTTAAGAGGCAGGCCCTGGAGCTGCTTCCTCTCAGCCCTGCAAGAGCCCTAAACACAGTGCATCTGCCTGCAGCCTGCCTGAACGCCTGCCTGCACGCCTGCCTGCACCCAGCGTGAGTAGGGCTTGGCCCCGGAGCCGGTGGCTATGGGAGGGCTGGCACCCCGGGGTGGCGGGCACCCCGCTTGCCGTGGAGGGCAGGGAGGGATGGCATGGCCATGGAGGATGCCGGGCATCCCCGCGGAATGTGCCAGGCATCGCTACGGTGGGTGCTGCAGCACGATGCTCACCGGCGTTGCGGTTGAGGATGCCCAGTCCCCCCAGTATGTCACCGCAGTGCTGGGCTCCGGGGGGGGGTGGCTAGGCACTGGGGTTACAGGGGGGAGGCAGGGCTGGTGTCCCCCAAACTGAGATGTGAGGGTGCCGGTGCCTCAAGCCCGCTCTGCCACGCGTGGGCAGCACGTGGCGGTGTGCCTGCTGGGCGCCGGTGCCTGCAGCGCCCCGCACCGCTGCCACCGGGCTCCCAGGGTGGCACTGGCCGTCGAGTGGGTGTACCTCGCGCCCTCCATGCCGGAGACCTCGGTGGGTGGCAAGAGTGGGCTGCACCCCATGAGAAGGTGAGCAGTGGCACCGACCACAGGGGAGAGCCCGGGAGCGAGCAACCCATGGTGAGAGCAGCCCGTTGTGTGCCCCGGTCCCCAGAGACCACCGCCGTACCTGGTATTGGATCCTGCTGGGGGTCAGCACCCGCTCTCCCACAGGACCTTGTCCTGGGGCATCTTCGCAGGCACTCGTAAGCCTTGTCTAAGCAGCGGGCATGGATGTCAGATCCCTCCCAAGCTTGGAGAGGGGCTGCCGGAGGCTTCCCGGCTTCTGGGCCCCCTCTGCCGGCTCCGGGAAAGTTCGCAAGCCGGCAAATCCTGCTGCGAGCCGCCTTGGGTGAGCCCCATGCAGGGCACCTTTGGGTGCTGGGGGCACCCAGAGCTGAGGGGTCTCCAGTGCCGTGGGGCAGCTGGGCTTCCCCCCACCCAGGAAACGTGGTTTGGGAGTGAAACGTGTTGCATGGGGTCAACGCCAGCAGCATCAGCGGTGCAAAGCGGCAGTCCCGGATCGGAGCTGGGGGTCCTCAGGCAGACCGGCTGGGTGCCGCCGAGCTTTGTCCGGTGCTGGGGCAGCGGAGGCAGCCCCGAGCTCTCTCCTCCCTTCCTCCCTTCCTCGGCTGGGTTGCATGCTCGGCTGCCTCTGTAAACCGAGCTTGAGGCTTACACCGGGGGGTGCCCCACCCTCTCCCCCCGC
>NW_009646608.1:7207494-7209820 GCF_000708025.1 Charadrius vociferus | reverse complement strand
GGGTGCTCATGGGATGCTCAGGCAGAGGAGGAGGTGGCTGGAGGGAGGGAGTGGAGCGGCTGCAGGGAGATTTGGGGACACTGCCCAGCCCTGAACCCTGACCCATACTTCACACCTTCCCTCCCTGTCCCCAGTAGATTACTTCAGTGGGGGCAAGCTGGTCGTAGAGACCCCCAAAGACCCCATCTACAGCTCCAATGGCGCCAATGTCACCCTGCCCTGCCACTACCACTACGAGCCCGACCTGGAGGCCAAACGCAAGATCCGCATCAAGTGGTCCAAGTTGCGGGATGACTACACCAAGGAGCAGGACGTGCTGGTGGCCATCGGCAAGACCTACATGGCCTTTGGGGACTTCCGGGGCCGCGCTCACCTCCACCAGGCCGGCCGGCGCGAGGCCTCGCTGGTCGTCAGTGACGTGCGCTTGCAGGATGATGGCAAATACCGCTGCGAGGTCATCGATGGGCTGGAAGATGAGAGCGACGTGGTGGACCTTCGGCTGCAAGGTGGGGGCACGGTGGGGACCGCGTGACCCCCTGCACCAAGCCAGTGAGCCTAGCCTTCCTGCGGCACCCCCTCCTTGGGGGTGTTGGGGACCCCAGTTATGGGCAGAAGGGGGCTGGGATGCTTGGTGTGATGGGGTGGTGGCTTGGGGCTGTCTGCCTGTGGGGTCTCAGCACTGAGCGAGCCCAAAGCAGACTGCACAGCCGGGATGCTGGGGATGCTACTGTGGAGTCCGAGCTGGGGGTGACCCCGTGGCCGTGGTGTTTCCTGCCTCCTCCCACTCTTCCTCTTCCCATCTTCCCACTGTGCTGCACCATGTGCGGCCACCCCCTTGCCTCCCAGCTCTGGGTGTCCCCATGCATCTCGTGGTGAACCTTGGTGACTGGTCCAACCCCTCTTGCTAACTTGCCATGAGGGACCTGACTCAGCCCTGGCTCCACTGCCAAGCTCAGAGCAGGTGAAATGTCTCCCTTGCTGTGCCCCTGCCAACCCACTCGGCCCCCAGGCCCTCCCTCCTATGGTGGCTTGTCCCCACTGGTCCCCATGACTGCGGTCCGTGGTGGTGGTACACATGATCCTGTGGTCCATCCATCCCCATGACAGTGTTCCATCCATGCCCATGTTGGTGGCCCATGTGTCCTGGGGTCGCAGCCCATATATCACTGTGATGCTGGTCCTTGTGTCCCTGTTCCTGTAGCCTGTGCATCCCCGTGACGATGGTCTGTCCATCCCCACAAGGGTGGTCCATGTCTCCCTGGGACCACAGTCTGTGTGTTCCCAGGACCATGGTCCATATGTCCTTGTGGTGGCGGTCCCTGCATCCCTATTATCATAGTCTGTGCATCCCTGTGTGTGCTGGTGCTGTCCCTACAAGGGTGGTCTGCATGTCCTCAGGACCAAGCCCTTGTGTCACCGTGCCACCAGATGTCGCTGGCAACTTGCCGCTGACAGCTGCATGCCCGGAGCAGCCCTGTCCCTGCCGGCCTGAGCCTTGGGCTGTGCCACTCTGGGGTGATCCCTGTCCCGGAGCCTGAATTTGGGATGGGTTGGGGAGCCCTGTGGCTCCTGCTGGAGCCAGACTTGGGGCGGGTGGGCTGCCTGCGGAGCCGGCTGAGTGCCCCGTCTGCCCCCAGGCATCGTGTTCCCCTCCCAGCCTCCCCGCGGGCAGTACCGGCTCAACTTCCATGAAGCCGAACAAGTGTGCCAGGAGCAGGGCGCCATCCTTGCCACCTTCCACCAGCTCTTCCAGGCCTGGAGCGAGGGGCTGGACTGGTGCAACGCGGGCTGGCTGGCTGACGGCACCGTGCAGTACCCCATCCGCCTGACCCGTAAACCCTGCGGTGGGCTGCATCTCGGCCCGGGCAACCGCAGCTTTTTTTTCACCGGCACCTGCACCGCTTTGATGCCTTCTGCTTCTCCTCTGCGCTCAAAGGTTGGTGCTGGGCCAAGGGCTGGGGAGTGGGATCCTGGGGAAGATGCTGTGCCCCATCAGTGCCATCCCATGTCCTCCCTCCCCCTTAGGGCACAGGGCTCAGCCCAGGTGGGGATGCTCCATGTGGGGATGCTCCATGTGGGGATGCTCTGGATGGGGATGCTCTGGATGGGGATGCTTCAGATGATGCTCAGCACTGATGCTCTCCTCTCCATCTTAGGAGAGGTTTTCTACCTGGACCACCCAGCCGGGATGATGCTGGAGGAGGCCAAGCAGAGCTGCCAGGATGTGGGGGCTGAGATCGCCCGAGTCGGGCAGCTCTACTCTGCCTGGAAATTCCAGGGGCTGGACCGCTGCGATGCCGGCTGGCTGGCAGATGGTAGCGTCCGC
>NW_009646608.1:7153587-7207159 GCF_000708025.1 Charadrius vociferus | reverse complement strand
CTCCCACCTGCCCTTCCAGGCTGGTCCTGCTGCTGAGCTTACGGGGTGGGAGCGAGGGGAGCCTGGATTTGGCCAGAGGCAGAGAGTGGGTGTCTCCGTTGCATCCTGGCCCCTCTTCCAGCCCCATCCCTGTCCTGATGAAGGATGCCGTTGTGCCTGTCCCTGCGGGAGTGCCAGTGCCTTATCTCCGTGTGCCCCTCACCTGGACTCCACTTGAACTCTGGTGCCTTCTTCTTCAAGCATTTGGTTATGAAAAGATGTATTTTCCTGGACCTCTTCTAATAAATTGGTGGAGAAAGCCCTGGAGCGACGTGGCTGTGTCCCCATCTCTGTCCCAGCACAAGAGAGAGGTCTGCCATGGAGAGAGGATTTGGGGATCCCTGGCTGGATGGCCGGGACTGTCTCGTCCTTGGCTGAGCATCATCTCATCACCACTGGTTCAGCCCTGCTCCTGCCTGAGCTCCTGCAAGGGTCCCCATGCTCCCTCATTAATGAATATTAATCTCCTGATTAATATTTAATAATTAATCTCCCTGAGTCTCTGGACTGAAAGCTGGAGGGTGAAGCAGTTCCTGCTGGCGATGGGTTTTAGATGGGTTTTAGGCATGTGGGTTAGCCCCCTCCTGGGGTGAGAGCTGAACAGAGCAGTGATGTCCTACCACAGGGTCCTTCTTCAGCTGGGGCTTGGGACAACCCCCCTCCCCTCAACACCTCCGTTGTCCCCAGGGCTGCACACTTGGGTGCTGGCTGGGGCTGAGCACCCTGTTGGGGTTCCCCTTCCTTCCCTGCTGTCTTGCCATGGGAGACCACCCCCTCACCCCGCACCCACACAGAGGCTCCCCTTCCCCACAAAAACAACACCGACAAAGCGCCCATTCCGATTTCACTCTCTTTATTATTTATCAGTCTTTCAAAATAGGATATGTTCAAAAATATAAATAGGTGCAGGGAACGCTGGTGCCCCGCACGGTCCCCTGGAAAGAGCACGTTGTCCTGGGACGGGCGCTGCGCTGCACGGGGGGCAGTGGGGAAGCAGAGAGGGGCCACAGCCCCCGGCGCCCGCATCCCGGGTCTCAGCATCCCCTTGCCTCCCTCCTCCCGCAGCTCCTTCCACCGCAGCCCCCCCGGCCCTCCCACCCGCCCCGACGCGCTGCAGTAGTAGGAGGATTCTGGAAAAAAAAAAAAAAATAAAACCCCAAAAGGTGCTGTTCACCCTGGAGATTAAATAACAGAAATAATTACATTGTTCGTGGATAAAATCAGGAAAAAATAATCATCTTTATTATTTAACTTAACCCTCTGCCCTCTGCAAACCCACCCCCCTCCCTGTCCCCGAAGGCACGAAGATAATTGGAACCGGACGGTTAGTAAAAATGCTGAGTTCTAATTCGCTTTGCTTTGGTGCTTGGAAAAACATTAATTTTTTTTTTTTTTTATATATATACACAAAGCAGGGTTTGTCTTTAATATAATTTTTTTTTTCCTTATATGACAAAAAAGCAACAACAAGAAGAAGAAATTGACTCTGTTAATATAACTGTTCTGTTAAAAATCTCTCTTTCTCGCTTTCCCCCTGGGTCTCTCTCACCCCACTCTAATGGGTGGGTCTGTGCACGGCTCTGCCGCTGGGTCTCGACTGGCTCCTGGGGCTCCTCTTGTATAGCCTGCGCTGGTAGTTGGAGGCTGTGGAAGAGGGAGGAGAAGAAAAGGCACCTTGTTAGCAGGAGCCAGGACAGAGATGCTGCTTGTCCCGCGCTGGCCGCCCTGGCCCCTGCCTCCCTGGAAAAACATGGGCAGCCGCAGGCAGCGCTGCCCAGTGGGCGGCTGTGTGTGCCCCGGCGCCAGTCTGCCTGCCCGTGCACAATCAGCCCTTCTCTCTTGGGGTTTGCTTCACCCAGGGGTGAAGGTGCCTACCAGGAGCCTGGGGAGGAGCATCCTCTCCACGGATGCTTGTCCCATCCCTTCCCTGTGCCCAGCTGGGAGGGCTGCTCTGCTAATGGGGTGGGCATGGGGACCGCTTCCCCATCTTCCCCGCTGTCCTGCCAGTCCTGCTCCAAACCCCTGGGACAGGGAGGGAAATACCTATCAGGGGTGGGATGTGCTCAGGGCACAGGAGGGGAAACAGCCCCATCTGGCTGGCAGGGACAAGGTTTATGTCTGATCGTTGCTGCCAGTCTCCCTGGAAGCTGGCACGGCTCCCGTGTGGTATTTCCAGGAGGGTTTTCATGGAAGAGGCAAAAGCTAGTTGGGAAGAGCCCAGGTCTCTTGATCGCTTGTGGTCCATGCCAGGAGCAGACTGCAGCTCTTTGGGTCCGTGGCAGAGGCAAGAGAGTCAGTGGCTTGGTCTACACCATGTGGACACCTCCTCCATCCCTCCTCCTCCCATCTCCTCCCTGGGGTGGAGGTTTGTCCCTTAAGTCCGCATCAACTTTCCCTGGCTGTGGGACCGTTGCTTTAGCTGGAATTGCCCAGCTGGACTAGAACCTGGCAAGGACGCCACTGGACAGATGAGATTTGGCCGAGGCCGATGAAATTATTGGGAAGCCGCAGGCGAGCAGGGATGGGACAGGGGTGTAGGCAGGCCTGGGAGTGGGCTGGGACACCAGTGGGAGAGGGCTGGCTGCCATCAGCTGGAGGCCTGACAGGAGAAGGGTCAGGATCCCAGCCGTGTCCCTTGGCTTAGCTCTGCCGCAGGGATCCTATCCACTTCCATAGCAGGGGGATGCTGGAGAAGGGCTTGGGGGACCACAGCTGCCCCCTCCTATTCTCTCTGCTGATGCAGGTGGTGCCAAAACTCACCCTTTCAGAAACCATTACTTTTTCTTTCCTTTCTTCAAGTACCCTGGGCCCATGGTAAGCTCCTTGTTGCTCTTTCCTGGCTCTGGAGCTGCTCCTACCCTGCCTAGGTGGAGGAACCTCCAGGGCAGGAATTGCCTAGGCTGCCCCTCCGGCCAGCACCCATGGTCCACACCTGCCCAGAAGATGCCAGCTCCCATGGCCCCATCACAGCAGAGTTTTCAACAAGTCAAGGGGACCATGATGTCCCTTTCTGCCTGGCTTGGAGCTAACCTGCAGCCTAAGATGATGCCCCCCTCATTCCCAGCCACAGGGATGCATTAGCCTTAATCTGAAGGTAAAGGGGACAAGACGTACGGTTTATGCAGGATATCCGTGGCTCCTCCCACTGCCCATTGGGCTGGCACCGAATCGTGGGCACGTGGCGCTGGATGTAGCCTTGGTTGCACTGGTACCGCACCATGGAGTTTATTTCATAGCGGTCCTTCTTCCGACCGAAGGTCCTGGCGTTCTCCACCACCGGGGGGTCCCCACAGGCCACTGCAGGAGATGGGCAGAGACATGAAGAAATCGAGAAGTCCTGCCTAGCTGAGTGGGCAGCTCATGCCCAGGCAGCTCCTGCCTGCCCGGCGCAGGCTGGGCACGCACAGCCTCGTCCCTCCTCTTTTCCTGTGCATAAAACTTTAAATCCCTTTGAGATTGCCTCTGTCCACAAAATTTAGGGGCAGGAGGATACGAAAAATTCTGTGACAGGTCTTGAAATTAAGCAGTGTTCTGCCTCAGGGCTCTATTCCTGCTTCCTGGAGAGGCAGTGAGAACTGGGCACCACAGCAGCCACTTGCGTCCGTGGGAGGGCATGGAGTTGGTGTGTGGGAGTGATGCTGCAGCCAGGGTATGGCTCTGCTTGGGGACGTGAAACCCCATCCCTGATGGCTCATCTTATTTGTTTTCAAGCCCTCGGCAAACTTTCCCCTAGAGCTTTGGCCAATGTCTATTGCTAATTCCTTCCACCTCTTTGACCACCTTTTGCAGTGACAGAACCCACATTCATGTGCACTGGGGGCTCCACTACAGCCCCGCAGCCACTGCCTGAGCCCCCATCCTTGCCGGTGTGGTGCAGGGTTCTGACCTGTGCCTTTCTTGCAGGTGAAAGGGAGATGATAGTTGCAGGGAACATCGTTCCATTCGCCTTGCTCATGCCAGATCATCACAACGCAGTCCTCACCCGCCGCGAAGAAGTTATCGGGTTGGTTGGGCCGCCAGTTCTCAAATTGCTGCCAAGAGAGAAAACCCCTTTGCCTAAGGCTGAGCCCTCCCCTCTCCTACTCTCTTCTTCACCCTTGCAGGTGCCTTGCCCACACTTTTTACCAGCAAAGAGCATGGGTTCCCAGCACTGCTACTACAGCAGTTATGGTTCCCAGGAGCTTAGCTGACCACCTTTACTAGAGGCTTGGAAAACCCATGAGCCCTACAAAGTTTAGGGCTGCCTCCACTCAATGCCCAACCCAAGCACTCAGCACATAACTCATGGGGCTCTTCCCACCCAAGGGGAACCTCTTCCCCTCCCGCAAAAGCCAGTGCCTGCCCGTGCCGTGGGCTGCAGTCTCACCAGGGAGTGTCCGTCGGACCAGCGGAAGTCATTCTCCACAGCTCTGTCACTGAGGCCGATCCACTGGTAGTCCTGCGCATGGCCTGGAAAAGCCAGAGGGGCAGACAAGAGTGGGTCATGGTTCCCCTACACCTTGTTGGAAGTGTCTCTTTGCCATCTCAGCTGTCTGTGGCCCTGGAGCCTCTGGGTCATTTGGCTCCTTCCCAGTCACTAGCCCCTGATGTCCTTTTTTCCCCTGCATCGTGCTTGTCTGTTTCCCTCCCGACTCAACATGGAGCCACCCAAACTGGCATGGGTCACTGCGCTTTTTGCAGCATGTGAACATCTTTTGAACAAGCCACATCAGCAATGTGATAACAGTGAAGATCTAGCCTAGCTGAGAAAGGGCTCTCTTCTGTCTCACAGCTGGATGGTTCTTCCTCTCCCATCCAAGGGTGAGGCCTCATTAAGGAATATCTGAGCGCTAGTAGGGGAAGTTGTGTTTTTTTACATAATTATGGATAAATCTGACCATAGAATGAGAGTTGAATGGATGGACCCCTGCCCAGTCTCAGGCTGGCCTCAGCACTCACTGTTCACAAATTCTTGCTCCTCTGGGGTGATGATACTGCTCAGGTGGGCTTGATGTTGTCGGCATCTGGTCTCTGCATCCATCCAAGTCTCCCTTTCTTCAAAGTGCCTGTAGCAGTGGCCCTGGAACTTGGTCCAGCCTTCCTCACAGTTTTCCAGGTCTGAAACACACAAAGGAGGGATGAAAAGGAGTTGGTGCATGAGTCTTAAAGCCTTCCAACTCACCTCTTAGCAGCTCATGCTCTCATGGCATAGGACAACACATGGTCACGTCCACTAAAAAGCAAAACCTGACACTGTTGCCTGTGTGAAATCCCAGGAAAAATGATCAGAAGGCATCCAAGACACATGCAGAGAGGGGAGCCTGTGTTGAAGACCCCATGCTTGCAGTACCGTGACCTGTGCTACTAGAAACCAAGTGACACAAACTTATTACTGAGCAATTCAATCCCTGTGTCATGTTCCTGGGCTCTTTTTGAGGAACTGACCAAGCAAGAACCCCTCTCTTCTTACTTGTGCTGGCCTGCAGAGTTTTCTTGCTTTGGAAAGAAACTCCAAAACCTGACTCCAGATGCCCAGAATCACATATATGTTGAAAAACGAAGGGAGGAGAGCCCAGGTTCGAGTGGTCCCATTGCTTGGTGTGGTTCTGGGGGTCTGCAGGAGAAAAAAATCTACCAAGGTGGGAGAAAAGAGATGGAGGCAGGAACTTACCATGGTGGAGTGAGAAAATGAAATCGCAAGGAAAAAGCTTGGAGGCTGCTAGAGAAGTGCAAAAATTTCTCAACTTTTCAGAATATCTTTTACAATCTGAGAAACATTGGAGAGTTAAATGCATTAATTAAAAAAAAATGAATCCACAGCTCAGGGAGAGCAGATGTGAATGGAGAGACCATGAGAAAAGACCTTCAGCAGCTTCCATGCAATGCAACGCTACACATCTGCTCCATGGGAATGAAGAAAACAGAAAATGAAATGTGTTTAATCTCAGCCTTTCAGATGCCTGATCTACCAACCTTTCTCAGGCACTTACTGCTCTCGGAGTGGTGGGCTTTCATGAGTCTTCATGCCTCTCTCCCTTTCCAGTAAGGTTTTCTGTACTCTGTTTCTTTCTTCCATTGGTAGATCAAAGCAGTTGTCACCTTCAATCACAGGAATTCATCCTAATCCAGCCTTCTGGTGTTCTTCCAGCTGGGGATTGCAGACACTTTGTTGGAAGGGTTGGCAGTTAGTTGAGGCATTAAAAATGTTTTCTGCCTTCTTCAAGAGATCAATTGGATTATCTGGAAGTAGTTGAAGCTCTAAAGATTCTTCATTTTTGCAGACAGATCACTTGCACAAGGTAAGCGGAGAACATGCTCTATCTTTTGAGATTTAAGACCTTTTTCCAGCAGCTTGAACACCACCCCTTGTCATCACACCCTGGGGATGGGACAGCACGTGGCACAGAACCTCAGCAGGACATTTCCTAGGAGAAAGGCCACTCTTTGCTGCATAGCTGTTACTTACGGGGAAATATGCCAGCAGTTGTCTTGGAAAAGAATGACAAAAATCTTGTTCCCTGGTAGGGACACTGTTGAGGTGACAAGGACTGGCTGTGTGCAGAGACGGCAGAGCCCACCTACGGTGTCCAGCTGCTCTTGGAGACCAACAGACAGGATGGTCTGCCTCATGGGAATCGTGAAGATTTTTGTTCCCCACTGAACTGGGGGCCCTGGCTTCCTCTTGCATCTCCCAGGCTATAACTCCCAGGCATCATAAGCCCATAAATCAGAGAAGAGAGGAAATTAAGCCTGGCTTGGACCAAACAAAATCATAAGCAGCTGCAGGGTAGAAAGTCTCTCGTTGGATTACAGGCATCTTCAACAACAGGTAGCAGGGATGGGTAAATCAGGGGCTGATTAGGTTGTATTAGGAAAGTGATGATAAGACAGCACAATTCCTGCCCAGGGGTCCAGTGATCCTGAGCTTTCTTCTTATGGTCTACTCCGTATGTTCATATCGGAAGCAGAAAGAGAGATGCAGAGAAAGGGGAAGAGAAAATCAAATATATATTATCATTACTTGTGCCAAGGTGAAGAAGACATTGCAACCTTATTTCTCTTTTGTTTGAGCAAGGCAGAAGAGCTTCCCCTCAGCTAAGCTGATAAAAGTTTGGACTTTCATCAGCTCTAAGAAAAAAAACAACCTCTTTTTCTTTCCTTGTAGAAACAAAAAGAAGTATCAGTGCAGGTCAGAGTACCTAATTTTGATGGAAAAATAGGTCACTTCATGTTTTCTGAAGATATACATTCCCTGCTGATTTTGCCACAGGAAGCCATGTTGAAAAGGTGACAAAAATGTCATGCTGTGTCAAATCGGTGGAGATTCCTGGAGTGAACAAGGCTTTTCTCAGCTGCATCTTCACAGAGAGAAACACAATCATTTTTCATGGCTCAGTTGAAGCATCCTTCCATGAAATTCCAGTCTGGCAGAGAAAGTTTGCCTGGGGTGAAGATGTACTCAGATGTTTCCCTACTGTTACAGATGAACAGAAAGACCCTTGACTCAAAGAGACAACGACTTCTGTGATTAACATTGTTACGATCTATGTGGAGCTTCACTAGAGAAACTTAAAAAAGAGAAAGTTGAAGAAGACACCAGAAGCTCCTGCTTAGGAATCTCAGATGACACGGTGCTGTGATGAACAAACTGATCAAAATACATAAACAAAAGTCTTGAAGCTTTTCCCTAGTGTATTTTAAGCTGCTATTAGAGGTTAGCTAACTGAGATGAGGGCAGAGCTGATAGGAGCATGTGGGATCAGCTTTTTTGCGGGGTAGGGTGAGAACAAGGTAGTGCAGCAGTTAGTAAGATTAGCTGAAGCCAGGTAGGCCGTACCGATCTCACACAGGTCCCCTCCGTAGCTGGGAAGGCATAAGCATTTGAAAGAGTCGATGCCATCAACGCAGGTAGCTCCATTCAGACAGGGGCTTGAGTGGCACTCATCAGTGTCTGCAAGAAATCAAGGGCTTCCATTAGGGCTCTGGGCAGACAACTCCACTAACAGGAGAACTTGTTTCCTTGCTCGTTTAGGAGGGAATATCAGTTGTTTTGGGGGAACTTTGGAGTTGCTAGGGTCTTATTTTAAAACATACTGCCACTGCTGCTGCTGGAAGAATGAAGGCAGGAGACCCAACCCACCCTACAAGGAAGACATTGGTTTTTTGTCACTTGATGGTTGAACACCACTCTGAAGATATCAGTACAAGCTCAGCAAGGTGTATCCAATACACAACACTCAGCGTCTTTGACAGCTGTGGTAACTCTTTCTTGTCCGCTTTCTCTGCCTGATGCATCAAACGTGCAAATTTGTATCTGTGTCTCCACCAGCTATGGGTCTACAAGGAAGAACGTGGAATTCTCATAAGTGATGGAAAGATCCGGAAATAGATGTCTATCTCCTAACCGGCCTTCCTGATTGCCAGTGCTCACTACTAGTTTCTTCCTAACCATAATTTAGATGAAGTTCTGAGGCAAGAAATCTCTTCTCAGTGAAAATGAAGAGAGTGCAGAGAAGAAAAGAAGTGGTTTCAAAGGTGGTTCAGAGTCCCTCAACTTTTTCTCTTTGAGGATCTTAGGCCTAGCTATGGGTGCCTCTTCCGTGGTGAAGAATACTGGAGCGCAGTGCCATTTTCTCCAGACCTGTCCCCACTATGCGCTCTCTTGCTTGTGATGGAGCTGGAAGAAGTTGGTATGTCTTTTCCAGCTGTGGATTCCGTCTTGGTGGAAAAAAAACACTCTTAGTTTCCTATCTAGATAGAACAGCCCTTAAGATTCTTTTTGCCTTTCTGGAGGTGAAAAGAGAAGTTGGTGTGGAAAGAGTTTGGCCCCAAACTTTCCAATGTTTCTCAACTTGCTAATTAGCACAAGCCTGGGTAGTATATGCCACCATTTGGTAGTACTTCCATCCCCTGTCATCCTGGGCCAGAAGGAAGGAAGCACAGATGCTCTGAAGAAGACCATGGGTAGCCAGTTTGTATCTATATATTGTTAAAATCTAGCTTGTGCTGGAAGTAAAAGCTCTTCTCCCAGTATCTCTCCAGACTGAGCCTTAATCCTACTTACTGAGCTTTGGAATCAGAAGAAGAGTCATTCAGAATGGAAAGACTTCAGAGACTTCAACTCAGAAACAAGGAGGAAGACTAAGGAAGAAAGTGGGAGCACATCCACGCAGGTTAGGTTAAATGATGACTGGTCAGATCCTCAGGCGAGACAGCGTTTCTCTCTTTCACACTCAGAAAAAATGTAAGGCTTTACAAATGCTGACTAACACTCCATGCTCTTCTTGCGTATGAGAGGGGTTAGTAAGGAAACATTCCAAGACGATAAACATGCTGGCTATGGAAATACCAGAGCAGAGCTGTGACTCCCCAAGGTCTGCGTTTATCTTCTAGTTGGTGTATATTTGGTCGGATACTGTCTCCTTGCAGAACCATGGCCCAGCTGCTCAATGTCCCCAGACATATGAGAGCAGATGTGTGTTATACCCCATGTGGCTGTCTAGTCGCTCAGTGGCCAAAGTCTGATACATCAACTTTTAGTTGACATGTTCTGTAACGCGTTTAAGTGATGGAGAAAATTCTTTCTGACCTTGGATGGTAAATCCATTCGTGCTTTGGAGCATGAATATTGTCATCTTTATTCTAGTTTGTATCACCGTGAGCAATGCAATTATTCCTCAGATGGCTGATGAACCTCTTACTCCAGTTTTGCAGTTCTCCTCTGAAAGAAGGATGTTTTTCCTCTGGATTGCTCTTCTAAATACTCACGAATGCTTTCTGGATTTCTTTGTTCACTGCAACATGAAGAGAATTCCTGTTCCGTGACACAAATAAATACTTTGAGACTTTCTGAACAAGATGGGTGTCACAGGCCTAGTAGAAGAGAGGAGCTGAACTTGGCTGACTATTGCTTACTAGTCACACCTGGAGTTCCTAGAAGATAGAGAGCATAAAGGAAAATGAGGTATCCTGAGGGATGATTACAACTCTTGAGTCCCCTTGGGCTTCCCAACAGCAGTGGCAGCAGAAGTTCAAGTTGATTCCAGTGGGCTCCAGCTGAACAAGTAAGGCAAGGCTCTCCTTTGTCAGTTAGGCTCCACGAAGTGGAAAGCATGCTGCAGAAGTGGGAACAAAGCACATACGACAGCTACAGAAGAACACTTAGCAGGGAATAACGAGTCTTCAGCTGTCTTCAGCCATGTGGACTAAAACTTGGTGCATCCAAGATCTCTTCTGAGATGCAGGAGACCTGCTGTGACTTGCCATCCCTGGTCTTGCAGCAGGAGGGAGCAGGCACACACGTGCAAAGTCATTGCCACAAATTTCCAGCCGGGAAATAACACTGGAACAGAATTTCCTTTTACAGATATTGTATATAATATGATTGCACATATTATATAGTCTGTAAAAACAAATGTCTGCATATAATATACATGTTGCATATCTCTCCATACAGATACGTGTATAATTTTATGTATGACACATACACCAAGGGTGTGCACTTGTAGGTAGTGTTGGAAAAACAGACAACAAATACAAGTGAGACACAGACAGCTTTTCTTCCCAGGAGCAAGCTGCCAATGGCTGGAGAGAAGATGTTTTAAACACATGATGATCATGAACACCAAACTCGCCCTTCAGCCCATTGGGTTATTTGGGCGGTGACAGTATCTCCATCCGGATGTAGAACCACCTCACCAAGCTGATATCAGGAAACTCAAACATAGCCACCAGGTTGGAGGAAGCATTGCTGATCTGGTCCTGCCAGAAAACCTGAGTTGTGGAGGTCTTTTAGAAAAGTAAGTTCTAAATGGTAAAACTGGCAGCGATGTTGTCTCTGGAAACCCTGGCAAGTTGGTCTGTGGGTGTTTCTAAGATATCGCATCTAAGCCGTAGGATTTATGGGAGGCGAGAACTCCAGTAAAAAAAAAATTAAATCCCATCTATCACACAACGCTTGGCTGCTTTCCTCATAACCTTTTATATACCATAAATGTGTCCACTTCCACAGAGTTTAGAGCTAGATGAGGTGAGTAAATCACTGTACACCTCTTCAGGCAGCTGATAAGCCTGCGGCAGGCACGCTAGGTGTGCCAGCTCCGCTCAGCACGGAGCGAGCCCCCACTTCCCCAACACCGGCTGCCAGGCACCTTGACACCCAAGGATCTTCCGCAGATGCGAGCTATTTATTTGCTTGGGTGAGCAGTCATGCAAAAAGTCAGCTCTGCTTTGAGGTGCAGCTCAAGTGCTTATCAACCGACAAGAAGACAAGGCTACTGCTATTATTACCCAGCGCTAACAAAGGACAAGCGATGCGGCATGGGATGCAGAACAGAGGCAGCCCTTGCTTTCAAGAGCTTCAGCTCTAAAACAAAGACAGGAGAGAAAATGCCTTGCAGTGCCAAGAATAGGGAGCCCATTTAGAACATATTATTAACTCACTTCTGGAGGATAATGCAAAATGAGCAGCTCTTTAGAAGACGATTTGTACTGTAGTTAATATTGCCCAGAAGCTGCAAAAGATTATTCAAATCTATTTATTCAAATCTATTGTCACAACAGTTTCTATTTTTTGCTACTAATAGGACCCAAGGTCTAACTTTTAGGTTGTTTGTTGTTTTTTTTTTTTTTTTTTTTTCATAAAACAATTAAAAGAAAATATCCAATATAAACAGGGTCTTGCATCTGGAAGATGTAAACTGTTGGATGGAGAAAGCAAGGGGAGTTACATAGCTACAATGCAAACTTTGAATTTGTTTCACCATTTTCTTCCTAAGATTTCTTTTACGTTGCCAGATACATTCTATATTTGGTCAGAGCTATTTTCTTTTGGTGCAACTAAACACAAGTATTCTCCCAATGTCTTTGAAAACAATTTGCTGTACTAGATCATGGAAATTGGAAAGAGAAATCCTTTAGAAATGAAAGAGAAGTAAATTGGTCCTGGTTTTGCTCAGAAGGCAAATGGCATGCAAAAGTGAACACGCAGTGTCAGTGCTGAGAAAGAAATGCTTTTAAAATCCTTCAACCCAAGCTAAGAAGACAATACTAGAAACAGTGCTAGCACTTTTAAAAATAATACAGTCTGTGCATTTCTCTCAGTGGCAGCCTGTATGGAAGATGAGCAAGAATACCCATTAAACAAGGTCAGCTTTGTGCTTGAAACATCTACTAAGGAGAAGCAGCTTGTGAACACAGAGGATGCTATCACCCAAACCCTGAACAAACTGTACAGTTCTCCTGAAGCTGTGAGCAACCGGTTCAGAAATATACACTAGGATTTAAACTCCTGTTTCGTTTTGCAGAGGGGAAAAGGTAAGACTGAAAGGCAAGACATTTTCAGGATGTCCAATGGTCCCTGTTGTGCCCTTCACTCTTTCTTTGTAGGCCTCCTTGTAAGTGCAATTATCTAAACAGGGACTCAGAGACCAGCTAGGTAATTATCTTCTAGAGACTGAGGGTAAAAAAAATCCAGGCACAAATTAAATTTGCTTTTCAGAGACTCCTGGGAAGTTTGAGCTGCCGATCTGATAGCTCAAACAGGGAAGAAAAACATTGGAGCAATTGTAGGGTGACTCCTACAAGAAAAGAACAAAAGGAGCTGGGGAAAACGATTCTCTCACATTTTAAGTAAAATGCTAGCATTGAACATCACATAGTCAGATAGTGACTTAGGATGAGCACTTCAGTCATTAAAATAATTAACTACAATAATCAAACCAAAGCCTCCATGCAGCAGAAGGGGCAGATACTGCTACAGCCTTAAAAAGCTATATTCATCTAGAGAACAGCAAATTTCCAGGAGAACCTGTTGACCTGCTGGTACCTTGGATTTGTCCAACACTCTCATGGAAGGAGAGCTCAGGAAATTTGGACATCTCTGCCTCCAAAATATTATGTGTAGAAGTAAACTGACATGTATATAACTCTAGTTCAAGACTGCAGGTTGCCTCTTCAGAGGAAGGTTTTAATTAAGCTAATAAACTTCTGATGCAAAATAGACAGTATATCCAGGAGACAGCAAATCATCTGGTCAGTGGCAATGTGCTTTTGCTATTGCTCGTGTCTCAGCCAGGACTGGTACCTCCATCTCCTTCTTGAGAGCATACGCTTTATTTCACATTAGATGAAACATTATGAATCAGGTGAATATTTTCTAGACCTTTTTTCTTCTGGGCTGATCTTCTCTGGACCAACAGAAGTTTAACCCTTGGACTTCCAGGGCATGAAGAATGAGGAAAGCCCATCAAGACCTTTCCTCATTTGGATTCTAATCTTCAGCGTGTCGGGGCCATAGGCAGCAGACTTCATGAATTCACTTCACCAAAGACAAGCAAAACTTAACATATATTGCTGCCATTTCAGCACATTTTTCTTTTTTTTCTCCAACTTGAGTGCAATGTTTAAGTCATTGACTGGCCAGAGTGCTCCAAACCACAGCCTTTCACTGGAGTGCCAGCGTGCTTTTTTCAGCTAATAATTATTTGTCTTCAAATGTTACCAGAAGCAAAAAGACCCGCTGAGTTGGCAAAATTGCGGAGGAAGAAGCCAAGCCTACGGACAATTCTTCAAGCTTGTGGAGTTCCTGTCCTTGCGGAGGAAACAAACTGCTGACTAAAGATAAGTGCATGCGCAGCCTTCAATTTGCTTAAATATTAAAAAATATGGGCACTCCAAGCGTTAATCGTTGGTCTTCTTGTGTTTCTGGCTCTGGCTTTTAAGGAGAAGTAGAGGCTACAGCAGAGCAGAAAAATATCATTCTTTGTAAATCATCCCACTAAAAAGATGGCTGGATCTAACTGGAACCCTTCAACGACAGGACAAGAGGGCAACAACCACATGCCTCCCTGCTCCTCACTCTAAGCTCCCTCTGTAAGCTCAACTAGCTTCACCCCTGCTTTAAAGTTACCAAAAATTAACTGCACTTAATGGGCATCCATTACATCCTACAAACTCTGAGGCACAAGGCAGAGATGATAGAACTGATCTTTTTGCAAGAGGTAAATTTCAAGAATGGGAAGAAGCTTCTGATAAAAAAGCAGCCACAACACGGGAAATAGCATTTTGGGTTCCAGCCTGTGGTTCTTCCTTGTAGACTTTCCATGTTCACAATCCCCAGAGCACTGTAAAGAGTAATGGCCTAAAAAAGGAAATCTGTGATTATTTTTCCTTTTTTTTTTTTTTCCCCTCCTTCTTTTGTCATCACTTTGCTCTAATTCTCTAGAAGAAGTTCACCTTGTTGCAGCGGTGTTGCACGTTCATGGTCAATACACTTTCTTTCCACCTGGATGAGTTTCCTTCAGACCCTGACCAGGACTGCATTTAACCCCATAGGGACACTGTAGTAAAGAAGCTTTCCGATAAAAAGAGAAGTTTTACCCTAGAATATCCCTGGTGGGAGCACCAGCCATGCACGTGTACTCAAGCCTGTCTCTAGTTTATAAAGAGTCCACAATTAAACTTCACGCAGTCGTCACTTACCTCTCCCTGTCACCTGCTAAGAAACCCCAGCTGCTACATCGTCATCTCTGTGACTTGCGAATACACAACATGTTCCAATTTCAGAACATTTTTCAAGCTTCTTCACACATGAGCTGCGGAACACATGGTTTTCTTTCAAAATACTTCACAAGAATGTTGGCTAACAAATGCTACGAAGAATTTGGCAATCGCTTTGTGGGTAATTTATAAAAAGAAAAAGCAGTGAAATAAAACCATACTTTGGGGCCAATTTTTTCTTTTTTTCCTGAGTCTAACTGGCTAGTTTCCTCCCTTCCCCTCAACCTTGACTTTGCTGGCTTGATTTTATCTCCAGGCTTGGACGTGGCAGCGGGCATGGCCCAAAAGCAGATCCCATTAGGTGTGCAAGGAGGGCTTTTGGGTGCATAACCCCCCCAGCACCCTGCCCAGCCCCGGACGCCATGCCAGGCTGGACCAGTGCTGCAGGAACAATCCTGCTGACGTGCCCCTACCCACTCCTGCAGCATCCGCTGCGCTCAGCAGAGACAGACAGGAGCTCAAACGTGTGATGAACAGGGCTGAACAAAGGTTCACGATTACCTGTTTTCTCAGAGGGAGTGAACCTACGCAGAGGGAAATACAGTGACTCATTCGAAACACTTTGGGGATGGAAATGATGTTAGAAACCAGGCTCAGTTTCACAAAGCCCTGCACTTACAGACCCCTACTGAGTCCAGAGCTACCTATGCTGAATGGTGTAAATTAACCAAAAAGAAGCAGTTCAGGAGGTAATGTGGGAAGGAGGTGACATTAATATTAATTTTGCTAGAAGGAACTGAACAAATCTCTTTGTACATACAATTTGTACTATATATAAGCAACATGTCCTACATGCAGGCCATTGAGAACTGACCATGTGTAGGACATTCATACAACGGCACATGCACTGATGGTGTTGAAAAGGGACCTGTTCCTGGGAACATGCTCCTGATTGCAGCAAAGTGAAACCAAGCTGTGGCCGGGGATGTCATGGGACATCCTGTGTTACCAGCGCTGGGCTCCTCCCTTGGCCAAGAAGCAGCCACCAGCAAGCACAACAATGTCCCATCTTGTTTTCTTCTCATTGCAGCATCCTAATGCCTCTGCGTCACATGAACACTACTCGGGGGATGCTTGTCAGAAAGCTAGCAGAGTTTTTTCACCATAAATAGTTACTCAGATTTAAATATTGTGTCTGTTTACACTTGGCAGGGAGGGATCCTACCAAAGACAGAGCGCTAAAACACCAAAAAGGGGCAGGGTGGAAGGAAGGGCATTTATCAGCGGAGCTGACAAAAGGTAGCGATGCTCTGAGCGTCGCCTCGCACATTTAGCTCGTTCTATCTGCAGGGAGCAGCCTAAGACACAGCCCAGAGGGCGATCGTGCTCTGTGCCAAAGGGACCGGAGCAGTTTGCCCGATGCAAACGTTGCGCTCAGCATGGATGATGCTGATAGCAGAGATTTTTGTCCCCAGCTGTCTCGCTTTGCTTCTTACCCCTCGGCACTGCAAAGCTGCTGATGGCCAGCCTCCCACTCCGGAGCAAGTGCTATGAAACACTCGGGGATACAATTGACAGCGAGTCAATACTTCACAGAAAGAGAAATAAAACAGGACAGAGACCTGCAGCCCGTCTCGTCCAACTTCTCAGCTGTGTCCACTAGCCAGGGTGGAATTCTCTGCCGGGTGGAGCCGTCTTTGCTCTTGTTTCCACGAGATGAAAAAATTGTCATTTTCTCTAGATTACAGCAATGGTTAAGAGCAATTTCAGAGGGGGCGTGAATGCCCTAACACCTTCCTCAGCTACATCACACCCAGGAGCCTGGTCACAATGGCTCTCAATGACCATGCACAGAATATTCTTTTTCGAGCCCCGACCTCACAGAAGGGCAACAGGTGAGCTCACCTACATGCCAGCAATCACCCGGGTACCCTGGGGGGCACAAGCAGATGATGCTCTCATCATGTTCCGGGCAGGTAGCTCCATCAGGCTGCTCCTCAAGGCTGAGGTGCAGACGCATCCACCAGGAACAGCAATTCAGAGCAGCGGCTGATGCCAACTGCTATGGTGCAGTGGGGGAAGGCCAGATATACATCTCCTGGTGCTTCCCTTGAACTGCTCCTCTGCTGCTCTCCCCCAGGGCATCTAATTGCTGTAGGCAGGCAGGAGGGAGGCCCAGGAGGCTTCTGGGGATGGGGTTACACTGGCTGGATAATTGCATCACTCACCCAAACACAGACTATAATTTGTTAAGACAGAAGCTATTGAACAGAAGCTGTAGAAAATATCACATGTATATGGCTTCCCACCACGATAATATTTTGCTCAAGCCTACTTCTGCGTTAATGTTCTCTGCTGTAGAAGAAGCAAAATGTGACAACTATGCCCTCTCCCTCCCTTCCCCTCCATAGCATGTTCCCTTTCATACGAGAAGAAGACACAGTACCTTCTGTAGTGGGTCCTAATGCATCTATTGCTTCTTGTGAAACTTGAGGCAGGGAAGAAGTAGTGGTGGCCAGCAGATGAGGATTGTCTAGAACTACAGCTGTCTCCATCTCTTGTTCTGACACCGCGGGAGGGGAGGGGTCTATTTCAAGCTGAGCCTCTTCAGGGTTCTTGGGTCCCTGTGTTGGTTCAACATCTGGAGTACTGGTACTAATTACAACGTCTGGGACAGAGGTTTCCCCTGAAATGCCTGCGACCAAGTGTGTCACAGCTCCAGATGTTGCGTCAGGAATTTCCTTCTCTTCAGGAGCACCAGAGGGCTCACCACTGGCCAAAGATGTGGCAGCTGTTTCAATGTTAGCAGCAGGCAACGTGGATGCTTCTCCACTGGTTTCGTGGGCTGTGGATGTTTCTACGCTGATTTCGGGAAATGCAGACGTTTCACCCTGGGCTTCTTGATTTGTGGATGTTTCTATCCTAATTTCAGGAAACGCAGAGGTTTCCCCACTTACTTCTTGAACTGTGGATGTTTCTATGATAATTTCGGGATAGGCAGATGTTTCACCCCTGGCTTCTTGACTCGTTGGTGTTTCTATGCTAATCTGAGGAAATGCAGACGTTTCACCTTGGGCTTCTTGACTCGTGGATGTTTCTATTCTAATTTCAGGAAATGCAGATGTTTCCCCACTGATTTCGTGGACCGTCGAAGTTTCTATGCTAATTTCAGGAAAGGCAGACGTTTCCCCACTGATTTCGTGGACCGTCGAAGTTTCTATGCTAATTTCAGGAAAGGCAGATGTGTCTCCACTGGTTTCATGGACTGTGGATGTTTCTATGATAATTTCGGGATAGGCAGATGTTTCACCCCTGGCTTCTTGATTTGTGGATGTTTCTATTCTAATTTGGGGAAACGCGGAACTTTCTCCACTAATTTCATGGACTGTGGAAGTTTCTATGCTAATTTCAGGAAAGGCAGATGTTTCTCCACTGATTTCGTGGACTGCTGAAGTTTCTATGCTAATTTCAGGAAAGGCAGATGTGTCTCCACTGGTTTCATGGACTGTGGATGTTTCTATGCTAATTTCAGGATAGCCAGATATTTCACCCCTGGCCTCTTGACTTGTGAATGTTTCTATTCTAATTTCAGGAAATGCAGACGTTTCCCCACTGATGTCTTGACTTGTGGATGTTTCTATTCTAATTTCAGGAAATGCAGATGTTTCCCCACTGATTTCTTGTATAGTGGATGTTTCTGTGCTACCTTCAGGAAACGCAGAGGTTTCCCCACTTACTTCTTGAACTGTGGATGTTTCTATGATAATTTCAGGAAATGCAGATGCTTCACCTCGGGCTTCTTGACTTGTGGATGTTTCTATGATAATTTCAGGAAATGCAGATGTTTCCCCACTGATTTCTTGAATTGTTGATGTTTCTATGCTAAATTCAGGAAATGCAGATGTCTCCCCACTGATTTCACGAACTGTGGATGTTTCTACACTAGTTTCAGGAAATGCAGATGTTTCACCACTGATTTCATAAGCTGTTGATGTTTCGATAACACTTTCTGGCAATGCAGATGTTTCCCCACTTAGTTCACCAGATGCAGAGGCCTCACCACTTGGCCCCAAACTGTAGGTTTTTTGAAATGTGACAGCTGTTTCCCCACCCAGTTCCTGTGATACTGTTGGTCTTGTCACAACTTCTACTAAGTCAGAAGTGACTAAAGTGACTTCTGGAAGCCCTGAGGACTCCCCACTAATATCAGTCACTGCTGAAGATTGTCCACTTAGATCTGTGGCTCCAGAAATGTCTCCGCTGACATACGGGAACCCTGATGGCTCTCCACTGAAGTCTCCTGTCCCTGAAGGAAACCCACTAGTCTCCATGGCTCCAGACCCTTCTCCAGATAGTCTTCTGTCTCCAGAAGGAAATCCACTGATTTCTATCATCCCAGATGGCCCTTCTCCCACCTCTTGTGCAACTGACGTCTGTGTTACAACTTCCACCAAAGTGGTATCCACAAGAGAGACTGTGGGAAAGCCAGAGGTGAGTCCACTTTCGTCTCCTGACAGCAGGCCACTGGTGACATCAACTCCAGAGACCTCTCCACTGCTGTCAATCACTCCACTTGGATGTCCGCTCATATCGAGCACTCCAGAAACACTCCCACCAAAGTCTACATGCCCAGAAGGTTCACCACTGATGTCTAAACTCCCAGATACCATGCCTGATGCATCTTCACCTCCTGAAGACAATCCACTGATTTCCAAAATCTCTTTTGCTTCTGCTCTCGTAATTGAGGGGATTGTTGTCACTTCCTCCAAACTAGTATCTACAAAGGTAATGCCTGAGGCCTCTCCGCTTCCATCGATACCAGAAGTAAGGCCACTTAGGTCCACCAGGCCACCGATCTCATGTGTTCCAGATGGTTCGCCATTGACATCCAGTCCTGAGGGCAACCCACTGAGCTCAGGCCCTCCAAAGGGCTCCCCGCTGAGCTCCGGCACCCCAGAAGGTTCTCCGCTGAGCTCAGGCCCTCCGGAGGGCTCCCCGCTGAGCTCGGGCACCCCAGAAGGTTCCCTGCTGAGCTCAGGCCCTCTGGAGGGCTCCCCGCTGAGCTCGGGCACCCCAGAAGGTTCCCCGCTGAGCTCAGGCTCTCCAGATGGCTCCCCGCTGAGCTCAGCTCCTGAGGGTAACTCTTGGGCTTTGCCACTGGTGTCCCACTCAGTGGATGGGAACCCTGACAGATCTCCTTCACCGCTGACTCCAATGGATCCTTTTCCCTCCTCTCGCCGTTCTGGTGCTGTTGTGACAACTTCCACCAATGTAGTATCCACAAGAGAGACAGTAGGAAAACCAGAGGTGAGTCCACTTTCCTCTCCAGATGACACGCCACTGACTAGCTCAGTACCAGAGATATCTCCGCTAAATCCAGAAGGTAGCCCACTGCTTTCCACTCCAGATGGCATCCCACTAGTTTCTGGTATCCTTGAAGTAGACACAGTTACATCTTCCTCTGCAGAAGATAAGCCACTGATGTCAACAATGCCAGAAGACACCCCACTCAAGTCCCCTGAAGGCAGCCCACTTTCTCCAGGTGGAAAGCCACTGGTATGTAGGTCTACTGATGGTAATCCACTTTCTCCGATCCCTGAGTGTTCTCCACTAAGTTCAAAAACTCCAGAAGTTGGTTCTCCGCTTGTATCTGGGATTCCAGGTACCCATCCAGATGCTGAAGATTCACCACTGACTTGATGTTCTCCAGATTCAGTCACCTCCCCTGACACTTCGCTGATGGAAGCATTGGTACTTGTTTCCTCTGGTATTATGGTAGCTGGAGGAAAAGCTGATGGGCTTACTGGAAAACAAAGAGTGAACAAAGAGAGGGAGATAGGAAAATTATTTACTAAATTGTTTTAAAGAAGCTATTAACAATTTCCTGATTCACTTTACCTCCAAACTGATACTTTGGGGTAAAGGCACAAAGTCCTATGTGCTTGCAGAAATAATTTGGTCCCTTCAAATTTGTTAATGAACATTATAACTTAAACAACTATAAATTAAATATTCCTGGGAAATTGTCAGAATATATAATCTTCTGAGACTGGATGATGGCAACAGTGACACCAATTCCCAGGTGTCAAAACTAAGCTACTCCTTCCTTGGTGATAACATGTGGAAGAGGCAAAGTTTGGTGCTGCTCTGACCACACTGGAGCTTTGTCCTCCCTAGAAGGCATGGCCTGAGATCTGTTTCTAGCTGGCCTTCCCCATCCCGGATACACAACAACATATTTTGTAAGGTGCTCTGGCAACTCTGTGTGTGCTGGTCTGTTGGTCATTTAGTTCGGTCCTAGGCAAAAGTTCAATAATATGCATGCGTATCTCCTCCTGTGTGCACAGCCTCAGACTTGGCTAGTATGGAGATAATCCTCTAGATTTAGAGGGAGTTGCCTTCAGCAAGGACACAGACCATTTATTTTGGGAGTGTCCCAAGCCTACAACACCAGCCAAGTGTGACCCAGGAGCTGGAGAAGCTCTGACCCACCTGGGAGCAGCGACACGTCGGTTGGAAAGACCTCTGTCCCCCAGGCTGTCTGATTCTCAGGCTGAGTGGCAAACTCTGGCTCCATGGTGACCTCCTCCCCAGAGGGTATCCCCTCCACTCCAGGGATCACTTGGGTTGCCAGCACGTCTTCTTCAAAGAATGAGGTGACCCCTTCCTCCTCCACAGGTGGTAGAGCTGGAACAAAAAGATATTGGAAGGAGTTTCCAAAAATTCACAGCCCAAGATGCCAGTGAAATGCTTTGCCCAAACTGACACCGTGATGTGCCCAACCTCCCTTTCCCCAAAGAGACAGGTCTACATGCCCTGCAAGGAGTGGGAGGGTACCTCTGAAGCAGAAGGCGTGATGCCGGGACAGGGGGTCAGGAAAGCCCGTCTGGTTGTAGTGCTGGTAGACAGTTCTCACACCAGGAGCATCCCCCCCGCAGGCAGGACGGGGGCTTACGATGGGATAGCGGAGGCTGCCGTCAGCTAACCAGCCAGCATAGCATCTGTCCAGGCCCTGCTTCCAGGCAGCGTGGAGTTGGCCAACAGAGGCCAGCGTGGAGTTTTGGCTCTCACAGTACTGCTGAGCTTCTGGGAAGGTGAACTGCTCTGGCTGGGTTGCGAAGAACACCTCGCCTGAGGGATGGGAGAGAAAACAGGCATGAGTCCCTGCATCCCACTCACGCACACGCACATGTGGAGCTGTGAAGCACATTTTTGCTCCCCAGCCATGCCCAGAGGAAGGGGGAGGAGGTACCCTTGAGCCTGTCGATGTAGCAGTACACATCGTAGGTCTCCGAGGCCGGGCGCATGCCATATGACCGCACACCAGGAGAGCTCTCTTTGTCTCCTACGCAGTTACTTCGGGGATTCACAATGGGATACCTACCAAAAAAAGAATAGAGGAGGTAACCCAAGGTCAGCCTTATGTACCCTTGACTGAAGAACCTCAATGTACTTGGGAGCAGGACAAAGAACACTTCATCATTAGAGATTCTCAGAGCCCACAGTGGAAACAAGTCCACTTACAGCTTGGGGCAATGAATAGAAACTTTCTTTCACTTATCCTACATGTCAGGGGAACTCACTGCTGCAGAATATATGCACAGGTTAGAAAACAGGTAGGACTGGTTGAGAAGAACAGGTCTATTGGCCAGTAGATATCACAGCCTGGAGACAACCTTAGGTCAGGAAAGCTTTAGGTGCTGATGAGCAGAGCAGCAGGACAGACCGGAGTAAAACCCCAGTTTCATGTCTGAGTAGTCATTTTGAGATGGGTCTTAGTCAAGTCAAGATAGTTTTACCTGACTGTCTGGTCCCGCAGCCAGCCAGCATCACACTGGTCAAAGCCAGCCTCGTAGGCAGCCTGGAGCTGTTCGGGAGTGGCGATAACTGCGTTGTTCTGCAGGCAGGCCTTCTGGGCTTGGACAAAGGAGAAGGCGTATCTGCTGGTGGCGGCACGGTAGTGAAACACCACACCTGGGGGAAGAGAAGCCCTCTGGTGAAAAAGCAGATATGGGACAGACCATCAACCGAGATGGGTGACCAGAAAGTGTATTCCCAACAACAGTGCAAGGACCAGTGCCTGTCAAACCCACTTTGATGGAGATGCCTCATTCACTGAGCTCTGCTGCCACGGAGGGTGATGTTCTGGGGATCTCTGTAGCCCTCCTCTAGCATCTTCCTGCCTTGACTTTCCCCTTCTCTGGATCCAGATGCACATGGGAGTGCGGAGTGTGACCACTGCAGCCCCAAGCATCAGTAACTGAGCCCTTTTCAGGACATGAGGGGGTAGCTGACAGCCTCCTCCTCATCCCTCCTGTCCTACCACAGTGGAGACACCGAGGATGTTCCTGACCCCAAACAGGCCTGCACACCTCCAGGGACCTGAATGCCCTCTGAGACAGCAGAAGCTCAGGCTGTTTTCATCTGAATGGTTACCTCTACGAGAAACTGATCTTCAGGCTTCTTGGAGTCCTGGTGACTTACCTGTAGGGGAGATGGGCTGCTCTGGGAGGAGACCGACACCAGGGGCTGCTGTCGCTCGCACGAGCTGATCTTCCACTGTGAATGCTGAGGCAGACTCTAGTCCTGGTGTGGCAGTCACCCCCACAACCTCTTCCACCGAGCTAACCTCTGCCGTTTCGGTGGTGATGGCAGTGCCTAAGGCTACGGTGGTGATGTCTTCAGGTAAAGCCCCCACCCCAGTGACGTCCCCCCTGGTCACGTTCTCCTCCCCTGGGACAGCTGTCTCTACTGTGACACCAGTGGTGAAGAGATCGGGCAGGACAGTGAAGCCCTCGTACAGCTCGGTGGCAGTGGGTGTGATCTCAATGGGCTCCAGGGTGGCAATGCTGCCACGGGCCTCCTCTTCCGTGGCATTGCGTGGCAGAGGTAGCTCCACTTCAGTCTGGGTGACAGTCTGGACAGTGAAACCACTGCCCAACTCACTTCCCGTCTCGTCGATGAACTGTCCTGGGACCAGAGTCTCAACGTCGTCCCCTACATCAGGAAACAAAGCAGCAATCAGAGGGGACATGGTCAGTCTAGCAAGGCGTATTGTGCTGGTGCTGCCTCCGAGAAGAATCTCGATGTTTGCTAGCTCTGGGAGGAGCAGGGAAATCATGACGTCTGGTAAAAGAAATGGTTTTTCTTCTTCCACTATGGCTCTCTGCAACACCTCAGCGTGGAGGGCATGTTCATGAGTTAGAGGCAATGAGCCACCGCATGTTCCACAGCTGCTGAATCAGAGAGGACTTTCCCTGATCTCCTCCCAGCTCTCCTTCCTGGGAACACCTTGCTCATATCCAAGTCTGCACTGACCTCTAGTGCCTGCTGCAAGGAATGTAAGGTGGCCGCAGGGAAGTAGGGGAGCTTAGATAACCTCCACAGCAGGTCTGAGCCGTGGGAGAAAGACAACTGGGTCCTCACACGCAACGCATGAAGTCTCACTAGGATCACTTCTGCTCTGAGCTCATCACATACCAGCACGCTGACCCCACCACCAAGGCAGCCAAGGCAGTCTCTTCTTGTACCAAATACATCCAAACAACTTCCCACCTTTTCCCTCCCAAATCACATTTTCGCTCATGTCGCTGGCTGTAGGAGAACGTGTGCCACTGAGCAGGTCAGCCTACAGCAAGGACGGTGGTTTAAAGAGCAGCATAAAACAGAACTGGGCAGGTTAGGGAGGGATGGGACACCTTGGATATGCAGCGAGGCAGGTCTCAGCTGGGGAGGGAGAGATAATAAGACCATCAGGCTTTTCCCCTAATACTGCTTTCCCCGCTCTATTTATTTCCAATTCCATTTTCCTGCTAGTTCATTTTAGCCAGTACCTCTCACAGTTCATTTTAGCCAGTACCTCATCCCTCAAGGGATTCAGAGAATTAGAAAGAGATGCTCGGGCAAAGACTGGCTGTGCTCAGCAGTTTCAGATGCATGGCCTGAGATAACCAGAAGGCTGTGGCTGGGTGGACCAGTCTTTAGCTTGGCCGTGTAGCTGCATTACTCCAAGGGCTCAGGGAGGTTTTACATGGCCTCCTGACACACCGACCACGCACACATCTGGGCATGATAGGTCTACGTCAAAGGGGTTTCAAAATTTATTTTTAAATATTGTTATTAATTTTTCAAGGGCGGCAATCCTATTTGAATATTAGCCTCTGGTTGTCCTGCATAGACCCTATACCGCTGTGCTTTGTCCCCTTCCTGCTACAGGGAGAAGAGTGCAGTTAAAAGAAAGGGGGAGTAGCTGGGGTGCTCTCGACTTCCTAGGTGCAATTTTGCCCCATTTCTGATTGCCAGAGACTGCTGCAGCCCTTGTTTTATCCCACCATGGAAACTCAGGCTCATGTCTGCACCACATCACAGCACGACACACGTATTCATGGTCAGATCTGTTCTCTTTTTCCTTCTCTTCCATCTCCAGCATTCAAAGTCTTGTACATGAAACACCTGAGCTCTGCTCCATGTCTCCAGGGCAGCTACCAAAGCTGGAAGGTGTGGGAGGACTGGAGAGAAGAGGGCTGTGTTACACTCATCTCCTCAGAGCCCCCCCGTACAGGGCAGGCATCCATGCACTTTCTGGATCTGCTTCCTACCTGAACATGAAGAAGGGACTAAGTCCTTCGCCAAACTTGCTTTGCCCCACCCCACCTTCTTTTTTTTTTAAAAAAAAAGAAAGAAGCAAGCGGTTAGTTCTGGCCAGGGAGCTCATGCTTGCTGAAGTGTAGGGACACATTGCTCAGTCCCACAGCCTCGAGACACTCACCACTATAGCAGATGGCATCGTAGCGAGAGTCGGGGTGAGGGTACCCTGTCTGGTTGACGTACAGGTACACTGTCCGCACGCCCACCAGGTTTCCTCCACAGTTGGGCCGTGCTCTGGAAATAGGGTAGCGGACGCTGCGATCGGCCAGCCAGCCTGCACTGCACATGTCCATGCCATCCTTCCAGGCCAAGTACAACTCTCCTGTGGTGGCCAAACGGGCTCCCAAACTGCGGCATTTGTCGAAAGCTTCTTGGAAGGTGAACTTCTCGGGGGAGGTGGCATAGAAGACTTTACCTGCAATTACACCATCCATTAGCACAGGAATTAGCTGTAGAATTTAATCTCAATTCCCTTTCTTTCCCCTTCTCATTTCTGAGAGCCCGGGGAAGATGAAAAGTGTATTACAGCTGAACTGCAACCCCATATTGGTGACTGTCTAAAAAGACCAGAAGAAAGGGAGTCTTACAGACTGGAGCAAAACATACCAAACTATCTGGAGCCACAGGGCAAAAGGAAGATAAAGGACAATTTCAGTTCTCATGTGCTGAGTATTTCAATGGATCTCTGTTGTAAGCATGGGTGAGGGACACCTCTGAATGTCACACCCTCAAGTGGATGACCAGAGACACGCAGGATGGCAAGGCCTCTGCTGAGGGTTAGAGCCGGACTCCACCCTCTGTACTGTATTAGTCATTTGACATTAAAATTGTCCAAGGTCTAACAAAGAGACTGTAGAGAACATCTGGCCTTGCTGGGGGATGTGCTTTTCCATCTAACCTGTCTTTCCTCAAGGCCCTTTGCCTCTGTATTTACTGTTGCCCAGTCCAGGCATGATCAGAGCTTTGGCTGCTTCTGCATCTAGTAACGACAAAAGTACTAAATCACCTTGCATTTGCTCTGCATAGCAGTAAACATCATAGGTTTCATCTGGTTCACGGACACCGTAGGTCCTCACTCCTGGAAATTCATCCTTGTCGCCGTAGCAGCGCTCCCGTGGCCAGTGGATGGGGTACCTGGGGGAGAGAGGTGTGTAAGCAGTGGGAGCAGGACCCTGGCGGCCGCAGCGAGGCTGGGAGGGAGCTGTGGAGCACTGCACAGCGTGATGATTTATGGCTTTTCCTGGTTATGGGGAAGGGGAAGGATGATCTGCTGTCCTGCCCTCCATCTGATGGTTCTGAGCACAGCAGATCCCTGGGAGCGCCAGCCAAAGACATCAGGCCAAGGTCGATCCCCAGCAGGTGATGCACAGCTCAGTACGGTTGAGCCACAATTGTGCATCTTGGCATAGTGTCTGTTTTGTTCATGGAGGATGAAGGATCCATATTAAGCCATTGCCCACTCCGCTATTGCCACCAGGTGAGGAGGACAGTGGTGACTCTGCCTTCCTCCTATAGATTCCCTCCCTGGCAGAGAATGGCTTGCAATCCACCACCTCCCTCTGCACACCAACAATTACAACAGCTGCTATATAGCAACTGTTTCTCAACCATTCTCCGTCGGTGGCTTCGTTACAGAAGTCCTTCCCTAACGACCCTGCTGTGGCTTTCCTTTCCCCTCCACTGTTCATTACCTGACAGTCTGATCAGCCAGCCAGCCAGCATCACACTGCTCGTATCCATCCTCGTAGGCAGCTTGCAGCTGCTCGGGAGTAGCAATGACAGCGCTGTTCTGGATACAGGCCTGCTTTGCTTTCTCGAAGTTCAAGGTGTACCTTGTGGAGATTGCTCTGTAGTGGAATACGATGCCTGGAAAACACAATGGCCATCACTCACATGCCTGTTAGAGAGCAACCAGCCCCTTTCCTTCCAAAGAAATGACATATTCAAAGAACAGATACTACATGTCAATCAGAAACAGTGAATTATTTATGCTGATTGTCTGTATTTGAGCATCTCAAGCCAAGGGTGACTTGATGAGCTTTTTTCACAGGACCTTGTGGAGCACATTGGTGACCCACGACAGCGGCTGCTCTCCCATGGTGCTATAACAAAGTCTTGGTGTATTACAAGCCAGAACCTGATCAGTAGTGTGAACAGTGGAAGGAAACCCATCGCCCAGAACACAGAGATATATCACCGTCAGAAGGACTCAGTGCTTTCCTGATACAGCTCTGAGCAGCGTTTTAAATGCGCGGTTCAGAAATCAGCCAGTGGGACAGAGCAGGGACCCTGCTGCTGTGCAGGTTTGAAAGCTGCCACCTCCCAAGGTCCTGCTCAGGACCAAGGGTACAGAGCGCCGAACACTGTACAAACGCCCAGGGAACAATAACAAGAGGCAAATACTTTAAAAATCTCCAGATCTGCTGCAAACATATCTAAGTCTTTTTGTTATTTCTATTCACCTATTACTAGTATGGGCTTTGCAAGAAGATGGGGAAAGTTTTTCCAGAACAGACCAATTCTCCAGCTGAGGGCATCCCATCTCCTAAAATGTTTGGAAGAAATAAAAGGTCTTATAACAGCCCTGTTCCAGCTTCACCCCTCTGAGTAACAGCCCAGTGTATCCAGTATCACCTCCTGCCAAGGATGTCGTCTTGCTGTCTCTAACTCACCTTCTGCCAGACGAGTCATTTTATTGCCATATATTCTGCCATGAGTCATTTTACTGGTTTGTTTAGTCTGGTCCTAGCCTGCTAAAATAAATGCCTGGCCCATGGCTTCTGCTCACCTACCCATTGCCTTATCTGTGACCTGACTGGAGGGTTTGTGCCTATGGGGAGAGCAGTACCTCCTCTGCTCATATATTCCTTGTTCCCTTCTGTCCAGGCAAGGTAGCAAGATCTTGAGAGGAAAGAGCAAGGGCAGGATCTCACCTTTCACTAGGACCTCTATCGTGTCTTGTCTGTCCTCAATCCCATACATCACTTCACAGCGATAAATCCCGGTGTGGTTGGATCTCAGCGCCTTGATTTCCAAAGTGGCATCAGTGGGGATGGCGGGGTAATTGGGCAAAGAGATCGCCTCCCTGTACTCGGTGTTGAGCCGGATTTTCCCACCGGTGGCCACTAACAAGACAACTTCGGTGCCGTTTGAGAGTTTGCTCCATTTGATCCGTGGGGTCAGCAGAGCACTGGTGTCCTGTTCCTCCGGGATGTTGAAGTAACAGGGGATGTTCAGGGAGCTTCCCAGGACAACACGCAGGGGAGACTGCTCAGGTATCTTCACTTCCAGGCCATCACTACTGTCTGCCAGTTCCCAAACAAAGTAATGTTTACATCAAAAATGCATTTAATCCAAAATACGCAGTGCTTCCTTCCACATGCTCCTTTGCCCATATCTGCTTTGCAAACCTGTACCCGCATATTCAGACATACCCTTTTTGGTCTAGTCTGCTGCAAATAATGTGCAGAAAGGGAAGTTACAACCATGACCTTTGTGCCATGGTTGCTTTTGGGATTTGGACCAGTGCTGGATGTGGGAATGAAGGGAATGAAGGGCTCTACTGCAATGTAGCTGCTGCCCATGCTACGAGATCCCACTTGATAGGGTTTAAAAAGGGGAATGCTGAAATTTCCTCAGTTTCCCCATAAATCTGCTTTTGTCTGGAACTATCTCTGTGGCTCCCCAAGCACAAAACCAGTGAGAGGCTATGGCACAGCCACCACCCAAATAGAGGAGCTCTGTGTGTACCCAGAGCAGATCTTGGGTACACTGATTTCTGGCAGCTACCCATGCCCGGGGATGGGACCAGAGTGCGGCACATTGCTCAGCCCCACTTTCCCCCACCCTGAGGCACGTACCTGAGAGCTCCACAGAGACGGCTGCTGTGATGACTCGCAAACACACAAACACTAATAGTAAAGTGGTCATAGTTTACCTGCAGGAAACAACACAGGGAGAAAAGATTTAGGACAGCTGTATGTTCATAGGGAGTCGAGTGCTGAGGATGCTGCTGTGGGGCAGCACAGTGTTTTCAGCCGCCCCTTAAGCCTCCTGCATGTGGCTGTCAGTGAAAGCCAGTCCCTGGGGAAGGACGCTGTCTCAAAGTGCCTCTTGCTTCAGGAAATGAGTCCGTGAGACAAATAAATAAGATGCTCTGCTACATACAACAGACTGAAGTGTTATTATAGATCACTTATTATATTGCTTTCCCATTCTCTCTCTTGCGATTCAATCTTTCCCGTGGAGCAGAAAGACAATTTTCCATCAGATCTTCACACTTATTATGTATTTACTCAAGAGGGACCATCACATCCACTAAGCCTTCGCCTAAGAATAGGAGCTGTCCCTCACCAGCATCCTACATCCAAGCCCGCACTGACTCTCAGGCCAGATGACTGGATGCATTTTGTGTTCCTTAAAATTCTCTGAAGGGAAATCTGCCCTCTATATGGTAGAAAAGCCAAAGGTTATAATGCTTTTGTTCAATACTCTTGCACTGACAGCGTACATAGCCTTAACTGTAAATGGATCCTGAACTGATACAAGAAATCCACAAGATACTGTTCCAGGTATCTTAACTCCACTCTAAAAATATCCTCTTGAGATCCCTCAATTAGTCAGAGCAACCTGCTGCTTCTGAAAGCTTTAGGAAAGGAAAGGAGCATCCTCCCGACATTGAATGGCAGAAGCAATATAGGGAGGCCAACTAAATTAATCCTAACTAACCGGATTATCATTCAGTACAATATCATGGCATTTTAAATAGCCACAAATGCTCAAGTTGGTTTTGATATTTCAAATAAAAAACACATCCTCCAGCAACACAACATCATTTGGCGTTACATTTCAGCACTGACTCAGAAGGAAAGACCACACCTACTGAATCACTGGTGTTTCCTTTGAGGTCACCTGTCCAAATATTGGCTGTGATCTAGAAAGATCCCAGCTGACTTCAGCTAACAGGGAACATTCTGAGTATACGCCTATCGACCTTGCAGAAAAGTCTATTAAATATCCTCAATGGCACAAGAAAAGGCCAAAAATAAACCTCATCCTGTACAGTCCAGCATTAGCCTTTCACTTACGAAAAAATTGACCTCCATGCACTCATTCATTTCAACCTGACACATCAAAAAATCTTATATTTGTGAAATCTTTAGTTAACAGAGGCAGCTATGCTGGCAGAAAATAGGGGAGAGCAGAGCTGGAACACATTGGCAGAGAAGCCCGGAGGCTTGAGTTTGCAGCTGTAGGGCTGACCAAGATCAAATGGACGTATCTCAATTTCTGCTGTGCCTGGGAATAAAATATCAAGTACATGCCAGCCTCAGGGAGAAACCGTGGAGTTGTGTGTCTGTTTGGGTGTCTCTCCCATCAGGAATGACATCCGCATAAGCAATGTATTATGAACCTCTTCTGCAGCATGACAATTGACTTCACTGTTTCCCTCTACTGATGGCCAGGACCAAGCCAACTGCCATGCTGCAGAAGAAGTCAAAGTGTTTGGCAGTCAGTGCCTGGACAATGGCAGGGGGATGTGCCCATAGGATGGGCTGTGGGGGGCAACGAAGTGCCTTCTGCTCATCAGTAAGCAAGGAGAATTGGAGACACCATCTGCTACGGATAAACAGTCTGAAATCAGCTTGGCTAAACAGCGGTACCCAAGAGTCCTTGAAGAGCTGGCTGAGTAAATTGCTGGCCCACTGATGTTCATTTATAATCTGCGCTGGAGCACTGGGGCAGGTCCCGAATACTGAAGCACTGTGCCAATAGTCAGCCAAGATATACAACGATGAGCCTCATAAATACAGGCTAGTTTGATTGACATAAATTCCAGGCAAAATAATGGAAAATCTGATACAGACTTCAACTCATTAAGCACTGAAGAATAAATGTAATATTAATCTTTAGTTGAGGCACTTGTATATAAAACAGGTGCTTCCAAACTTGATTTGATTAGTTGGCATGATTCTAAGTTTGTCTGATAAAGCTGCCTGCATGGTTGTAACATAACGTAATTAGATTTTGATAAGGTTTGACTTTCATAGGGTTCCATGCTATGAGGATATGTAACGTCAGTAGTACATGCATTAAGACAGCTTAGCAGAAGCCTAGCTGGCAGGTCTCTAAAAGGAGCCAGCTAAAGGAGGTATTTTTAATTGGCGTCTACAGGGGTCAGTATTAGATCCAATGTGTTTCCAAATCACAGAATGATCAGGGTTGGAAGGGACCTCTGGAGATCATCTAGTCCAACTCCCCCTGCCAGAGCAGGGGCACCTGCATCAGGCTGCACAGGACAGCGTCCAGGCGGGTTTTGAACGTCTCCAGTGTGGGAGACTCCACCACCTCTCTGGGCAGCCTGTTCCAGTGCTCTGCCACCCTCAAAGTAAAGAAGTTCTTCCTCATGTTTAGATGGAACTTCTTATGTCCAAATTTGTGCCCGTTACCTCTTGTCCTATCACTGGGCACCACTGAAAAAAGGCTGTTTCCATCCCCCTTGCACCCTCCCTTTAAGTATTTATAAGTACTGATAAGATCCCACCTCAGTCTTCTTTTTTCTAGACTGCAAAGACCCAAGTGCCTCAGCCTTTCCTCATAAGAAAGATGCTCCAATCCCCTAATCATCTTTGTAGCCCTAAAGAGACTACATTTTCATAGAATCAAATATAAAATTATACAGGGGATGCAGAACATGCCTGACAACGGGATGTTGTGTCCTAGAAGGAGTCACTCAGGAGAGCTACTGCCTTCCTCTGACATAAAACCGGACAGGAATACCTGTCTGTGAATCAGTGGTAAGCAACGGGAATACTGTGTGCCCCTCTGGGTTGGCATAAGGATATCAGGAAAAGATGGCACAGAATGTATTTGCCAGCAAGGATCTGAGGGCTGGAGGAAACGCCTTATGGGGGCAGATTAGGAAGTCCGAATCTAATTGTTGTAACAACACCACACAAAAAGGGACAGAGAAGTTGACAACAGCGCACAAGTATTGTTTCATGCAGAAGCTGCTGGTGTTAAAGGGCTCTTTGATCTAACAGAAAGTCATCAGCAGAACTAATAGCTGGGAGCCATACGCCGAGGAAACTCAAATGGGAAACAAAGCCCACATTTTAAACGGGGGGTGGTGGGTGATTGGAACCAGTATCAAGGGAGGCAAAGGTGTTTCTATCCATTGGTAGCTTCGAATCCAGACTTAAAAGCTTCTCTGGAAGACAGGGCTTAGGCAAACACAAGTTAGTGGGCTCAATAGAGAGGTAAGTGGGTGAAGTTTAAGGGGCCTACATACACAGGAGATCAGTCCAGAACGGTCCCTTCTGACATGAAAATTCATAAATATGAATGTATCAGTGTTGCCATCTCTGCTCTTGTATTATTCACCTTGCCTGGCTCTAGGCAGTACAAAGAATCACATTTATGAATATTACACACATTTTTTACCTGCCTTGTAGGATCTAAGGAGAAAAAGACATCCCGTAAAATCAACACCCTCCCCTGCTCAAAGCCAGCCATGCCCGAAGCCCGCACAGGCGAGGCATCCCCTTGTTCCGTGCCAGGCATGTTCCGTGCCCAGGGATTTTGGGGTAAGCTGCCAGTGAAGGAGAAGGAAAAGGGATTAACCTGTATTTTGGGGAAGATCTCCAGGTTACAGATCAGTTGCTGCTAACACAGGAGGCACTGCAGAAAACTTGAAGCAGGCACAGCTTCTGCATTTTGATGTATGTTTAATCTTTGGGGGGAAATGGAAGTCCACTCTCTGAAGCATATTATTATTTAGTTAGAGGAATGTTTCCTACGAGAACAAATAACTGTGGGACTGTGCATCCAGACCCCTCCTAGAGTAGATCACCACGTCCACTATGGACCAGCCCAACATGGACTGAGGACTGTCTCCCTGGAATGAACTGAGGTTGTGGAGTAGGCTCAGATTATTTCTACTTATGCCATCCCAAACCTGCCATTCCAGTGGATATCCTATATTCTCATCCTCTGGATAAAAGGGGAAATTGGAAGGCAAAGATCACGTAAATCCTGGGAGCAGGGGTGGGCCCTCCAGGGCAGAAGGAACTTGGAGGGGATTCAGGTAGATAACACTCTCCTAGCCATTAGTAACTAAGTCTTCAGTTATGATACCTGCTCAAGCATTAAATAAAAGCTCTTACTTCTCCAGGCTCCTTAAATCAGATACCTTTCAGCAGGCTCTGCGTTTTCCCAAAATCCAAGTAAGTTGAACAGCCCTGAGTGTCATGCGACAAACTCAGCCAAGAGAGGCAGGCAGCTTTAGACCTGGATTACGGACTAAAGAATAGAAACATCCTAGAGCATGGAAACAGAGGTGTTTAACTATAACGGGAGCTGGCTGGCTGAAAAGACTTCTAGGGTCTGTGCCTACAGCAAACTAGTATTGTTCTGAGTCCCACACAGTTGTTATTTCTGTGTACATATGCAACAAGTAGGAGGGGAACAAGTTCATCTGTGCATCACAGAAGAAAATGCCCTAAATAGAGGAAATTCACTTTGTCCCAAAAATTAAGACAAGCTCGTGTGCTCTAAGTCTTATTCAAGGTTTACGCTGATCTTTCACAAGGAAAAATAGCCTCGTATGATAACAGCTGGGACCTGCAGTATCTTTGCAGTTTGGTTTAGCTATGGAGAAAAAAAACCCAACCTCCTTTTATCCCACAGAAGCCCAGAGGCAATGGATTTTCCTTGTGAGCAGTGGTTAAACAAATCACAATAACAATGTTTTGGGTGTATTCTGCGAAAGTGTTGACTCCCTGCCAGTAAGAAACCCAACCTACTCCTCAGGGTGCTGTTTGCAATGTTGATCTCCATTTTTCAGTCCCCTTAAGCACACCAAAGAGATCCAACCCTGAGTCTGCACACAGCTCTGGTTGGGATTCATTATGCTGGGAATGCCTTTGATTAACGTCCCATTGTTACAGCAGTGGTTCCATGCTGCAATACTTCTACTCTGTGTTGTCTCTAGTGGGATGTTCAGGCACATGGTAACGCGCAAACAGCTGCTTGCAGGAGCAGTTCTGGAAGTAAGTAAGTAAAGACAGAGGTCTTTACTGAGCAGACATGGGTAGCACAGATGATGGACACCTGGTCTGTCTAGCCAAGGGAACTGGGGAGGCTGTTCCTCTCATTCTAAAGCAACATCTAAACCAGATTATATTGCACATATCTCAAAACTGATGATTCCTCTCCACTGACTGTCAGAGCAGAGGAGGGTGATTGGGTCAAGTGTGGATGTTGTCCCTATGGAGGTGTGAGTTCAGATTAGATTAGGTGTGCTCAAGGAGCATAAAGGTACAGTTCAGCCCGTGGAAGAACCAACCTGGAGGTCGCCAGGATGGGATCTAGCACAGAAGAAAAGTTTTCAGGGATAAGGAAGTGCCTGAGCTGCACAGCTGAGTAAAGGCGGAGTAAAGCCTGGAGCAGGCTAAGCAGTGGCAGGAACATCCCCTGCTCAGCATCTTACTAATTGGCCCCCAACCGTAGCTGAATGGCTAAGGAGAGAGGTGAATCTAAGCAACATGTTGGAGATACAGTCAATGCCACTACCACATATGTCATAAATAAGACAGGCCTCTGGAAGCAACTTCATTTGACTATTGTTCTGTAGATCGTCAAGGTGGCCTGGCTACGAGAAACAGTTGATCTACTTTATAAGCTATGGAACCCACAGGAGGTAACAGGCCACTGCTGATAAACTCCAATTCAGTTGCAGGGTCCTTATCTTCTAGTAGAAAAAGTCACCTTGAAGAGTCCTGCAGACACTTTGGTAGAGCTCTTCCTAGGGTGACTACTAAAAGAGGATTGTCCAAGCTTTAGCTGGGAGGACTGGGAGGGACTAATTCTTGCAACACGGAACCCTACACATAAGCAGCAATGATCATGCTATGCTTTCCACAAGGTCCATGCTGCAAAACCACCTTCCGGCCCTGCAGATTACTTTCTCTCAAAACTCCATTTGTGCTTGCTGGGAGAACAGCTGGAGCAGGCAGCTTTTGTGGCGAGAAGAGAGGAGGAGGTAGGACAAGTTACGCAAGGTCATGGCTATGCCTCCGCATCAGAACAACTGTCCCTGTGCAGAGTACCAAGCAGTCTGGAGGAACAAGAATCCAACCAAGCTGCCACAAAAATCCCAGCTATCCTACCTTCTCTAACCAGTGACCGAGACAGAAACAAGGCCCTCTCCAATTCAGCCTGGGCCAGGAAGAATTCAGGAAAAGCTCTTGCCTTTCCAAAAAAGACAGAGTCGGGAAATGCTGGTAGGCTCAGGAGCTCTCCACCCCAGAGAACAACTGTCCCTTTCACTGAAGTTTATTGCCACTTTATTTTATGCCTAAGGCCGTGCTTCTGTATCAGGTTGTGTGCAGACTGTCCTAAATTGGCTGCATATAAATATGTTTATTTGAGAATCTAAGTGTGTGTGGAGGGAAGTGTGTACATATGTGCAGACAGGTTTAATCCTTTGCTCTTCCAACCCTGTCCCCAGGTTTTCAAAAGGCTGAAGAATCTGGAGGGAGCAAGAAAAGGAAAAGTCACTACAGTGAAAGTCCAACAAAGTGCCTACACAGTAAGACTGTACAGTGGAAAATTGCCAGATGGCCCATTTTCAGCACAGTCTAACATGTTAGCTTGCTGGAAAGCATTTTCTGTTCTAGTCTATTTTAATTGAGTCCCATCTGCAGTTTCTCCTGTGGCCTTTGCTTGTTCCAGACCATGTTAATCACCCTTGTTGCAATTAAATTTATTTTCATCACCTTTAATCCTGCTGTTGTCCTTTTTATTTTTTTTGGATGGGGGCGGATGGGTCATTTTAATCTTCCTTGTTTCTCCATTTTGGAAGACCTTTAATACACTTACATATTGTTTCTGGCAGCTAATAAAATGCCACTCATTACCTAGAAGATATGCCTGGGCATAAAGGTATTTCCAAAGACAATATTTCCTTTAAAATTGTGGATATAAAGAGGCTCCTGAACAAGAGTCAAAACCAGCACTACTCGTTTAGCCTTGGATTCTCTCTCTTCAACTGCTTTTCCATCCCTGGTTTATTCCCCATCAGGGAACGGACCTTATTTTCTCTAGGACACATGGTCACCTCCATCCAGCCTTATTTCAGCACTATTATTTTCAGGCACCAGCACTGGGGAACCAAGGGTTTGGTGAGGTCTGAGGAGACACCATCACCCAGCAGGGACATCAGGAGGGTTCTCATGTATGTTTAGACAGTGTGTCCCATGCCCTTGTCAGCTTTGGAGTCAAACGGTGGTTTCTCCTCTCCCGTGTAAAACTACAGACCGTCACTCTATGATCTCTATGAACAAACACTTTATTGTCCCCCTGCATGTTCCCAGCCTCTGTGCAGGACTGAGAGGTTTTCTGTTAAAAACCTCAGCCTGGTCCAGGAAATGGGAGGGAAGGAAAGGGGAAAAAAAAAAGTGAGGGGGGTGGGCAAAACCAGTTTTATTTCTTCTTCTTTTTTTTTTTTTTAAATAAGGCAAACTTTGGACCTGAAATATGGCAATAAATGCACTCCTGTGATTTTTCATGTTTTTTCAGCTGTAAAGAAAATAGGAGAAATATTCCATTCTGTCTGGCTTCCAAACCATTCTGAGAGTAAGGTCTTTATGTACAGAGCAGCTTGGATGCTGCTCCCGCCTGCTCTGTTTCTGAAACCATCCCTGGAACAATAAAGGCCTTTTTTCCCCAATCAGAAAGACACATGGCAGTAACGACTCAGATATTTTATCATCGAGGGATGTAGTCCTCTACATATTGACAGACCTGCCTGGATGGCTACAGGAGATGGCAAACTGGTGGCACCGGAGCGTTCTTAGTGCATAAGGCACAAAAGAGAGAACATTTATCGAAGACTAGGAATAACGTCAGGTTTCACCTCAAGCCTCAGCTGGCTCCTGTCCTCAAGCACTCCTGGATACTGCTGGCACGAACAAGGTCAGACAGAGCTCTGTTAATGCAGCCTGGTGATGGTATCAGTGTGCCACTCAGCCATAACGTGTGGTCCAGAGGTCCTCTCTGTCCCCCTCCATAAAGAACCAAAGTTGACTGGACCTGTAATTTTTGTTCTGTGCTATTATTTTTTCAGTGTCTTTATGGCTTTTCTTTCAATAAAAGAGTTGCAGTCTGTTATAATTTGACTGTTTATCTAATTATATTGCACATACACTGCAGGAAAAGCCAAAATACCCAAGGATGTGTGGACATGCTTCCAACAAGCAAGATGCCACAGGAAATCTTAGCAAAACCTAAACAGTCATATGCCAGGTTCGGTTTGTGATCCAAGCTCAGATTTATGATCTGGAACAAACATCCTACTGAACACAAAAAGCTTTATAAGCATTTATCTCTTTTCTGGTATCTACCACAGAATGGGTCTCATGTTCCCCCGATTTCCATCGGTTTTACATTACATGTCTATTAACTTCAGCAGCATTTCTACTGGGTTTTTTTTGCTTCTTCCCCCCCCCCCCTTTTTTTTCCCCCCAGCGAGATCAGAAGCAAGATAAACACACAGGCTCCAGAACAGCAAACCCATACCACTGGCCAGCCCCAAACTAGCTCTCTTGCAGGAAAACCAGAACTGCCTGTCACTGGCAACACATCCCCCCCAGCAATTTTCCTACCCCTCAAGGACAGAGAAGGTGCAAAATGTCCGTTACGGCAAGCAGATGACAGCCGGAGCCTTTCATGCAAGGTGTGGGATCGGCACCAAGTCCTGAGCTGCCATGGCCCTGAGTGTCTGCTCAATATGGAAAGCAAGAGCCACATTCAAACAGCCCCTAGAGCCTCTAAATTCAAGGGAACAATAAGCCTTTGAGAGCAGCTGAAGCTCACACTCAGAATCCTCTCTACTCCAAGGGGAGAAAAAGAAACTTCTAAAGAGCAATTCATATCCTTATGAAATAGAAGTCTCGGCTGAGAACCTTTAAAGAGTGGTTTGGCCATTTCTCTGTCAGCCAGTAAGGGAGCTTGGAGCACTGTTAGACATCCAACTTCCAGAGACGGGAGCATGGTTGTGCACTTCATAAAGCCTCCTTATACACTATTTTTTATGTACAACAGTCAGATGTAATTGGGATCTGTCCCTTCGCACGGGATAGGAAGGAAGAATTTAATCTACAGAGAAGCAATAGAACTCGGAAATCTCTTTCCTCCAGGGTATGCTGTCCCTGGGAATGACAATCACCCATCACCCTTCTTTGGTAGCAAGAGGCAGGTAAACAATTATATCCCAGGGAAAGAAAGTAGCAATCTACACATTCTCTGGTGCTGCTGTCAGCCTTGAGTGAAGCTCTCCAAGACACAAGAAGGAAACCCACCAAAACACAAAAGAAGAGAAAACAGATCCTCCCTGGATGTCAGGTGTGAAGATGGCAGCTTGGGCCATGATCCAAGGAAGTCAAGAAGAAACCGTTCAAGTGACAACTTTTTCCATTCAAATGCATTGGCTTACTATAACATCCTCTGAGAAATACAAAAGCTGTTGTTTCTGTGCACGTAGGCTCTGAGCTACCTAAGACCAGTACAGAGCAAGAGGAAGAAAAGGCTGAGGCACCTGGAAAACCATCCTTCCATTAATTTGGTAAGGCCTCTCTAAATCACCACGTAACTACCTGATCCAAGCATGAACTACCTGATCTTCATGCTGCAGATGCTGAGAAGACGGTTAAAGCTCAGCCGACTGACAGCAGCTGCTTGTGCCAGTTGGGAGATGGCCCATTGCTCTGCCGGAGTGTGAGAATGATGCACAGGCTGCACTGGGGATTTTCATTTGTGCAGCCTTTGACTTGTTTCATGAGTAGGCTGAAACCTCATTTGTGCAAAGAAGCAGCCTTAAAAATGAGAAAATGTCCCTCTCTGGCTACAGAACAAGATGAGAATGTGACTGCAGAGAAGCAAATCTCCGCAGTGCTGCTGCACTGGCAAAAGATTCGTGGACAACTTCTGCCTTGCTTCCCTTCTGCTCTGACCCAGCTCAGCCCTTCAGAAGGCTGGTTTTCCAGAAATCCATAATGCCTCTGGAACCGTGTTTTAATACAGAATTCATAGGCACAGAGACCTAAGTCTTCACTGACTTTGCTAGTTGCTGCCCAAATCTGATATCTGTTAATACTCTGCTACCCAAATTTGCCTTGGATGAAATATATGTGCTCCTAAGAAATGCAACGTGAAAGCTCACCAAACAAGGCACTGGGTGGAACTGGAAGAGACATAATGAAGCCGGTCCCTCTCAGCTTCACAATGGTAAAGATTTTTCCTCTTGCTTTGCTCCAGGCAGACAGAAAACATCATGCTGGCTTGGAAAGTCAACAAACTTGGGAGATTCAAGGTGAGAGCCACAAGACCATGTGCATGGCTCTAGGTCCTCTGTAAAAACTGCACATTTGGGTCATGCTAATGACGTGCAGTGTGACCACATTTCTGGTTGGTATCAGTCATGTGTAATATTGTGCATAGTCTCAGCTTGCATTAATGCCCCTTCATGTGAACAGGCGCATCTTACGAGATACAAAGGCTGCAGCAACCTCTTGCAAAGGACACCTTCTACTGATATGCTATGTGTACCATGCTGCACCACAATCTTTGGAGAGGCTGTCCATGCTGGGACTACGCACAGCTGCTGATACTAAACACCCTCCCACTGTCACAGCTTGGACACAAAAGACATAGGTGAGCAATCACATCCTATCTGGCCTTTGCATTACCAAGTATAGGGTGCTGCTGACACTTAACAGCAGTAAAAGCAACCTTCCATCCAACCTGGAGGAAGAGCTTCCAGCTTCATCACAGTCTCAGTATCTGCCTCTTTTTGCTCCCCATTTTCTCTTTCCAAAGTTGGCACCTGAAAGTTTTCTCTGCATTAATTCCAGACATTGTGTAAACACTGTGCTTAGATTTACTTAAATGAGGCTGTTTCAGCCCTAGCTTTCCTCCCAAGCAGATTTCCTGTCTCATAAATTCAGGACATGCACAGTTTAGTTTTGCAAGGAAGGTGGAATCTCGATTCAATCCTCCCTTTGGGATGACCTGGAAGACAAAAGGGCAAATGGCATGGGAGAGGGCCTGGGGCTTTCTGGTTACTCGCTGGAAGGTGGGGGGACACCCTGCCACGTGCTGTTCAGGGGGCAGTGCCAGTGGTCCAAACGAGTGTTACTACTTGCCATAAATAAATTGCAAGATTTGAAATCTACCAATCTCTTGTCATTTTTTTTCTCCATAACCCCAGAAGGTGGAGAACCATCTTTTCGTACCGAGCAGATCACTGGCATTTCAGTGGAGAAACAAGGGATTACTATTTTCTTCTCTTTCCAGATGCTCAAACTATTTGTGACTCCTTAGAAAGGCACATGCACATCAAATGTTCACACACACTCCTTGCGCAGGCAAGCAGAGAGAGCCTCCTAGGAGCAAAAGAACTTTTCCTCTCAAGCCTCGAGTCACTAGGACTTCAGACATTTTTTCTGACAGCGACGTGAGCCTCCAACCATAATGCAAGTGTGGGTTTTGCTGCTGCTGCTGAAGTATCCCACGCACTTTGACGTCCAGAGAAGGGTCTTTACCAAAACCCTTGGAGTAGGTTTTTCATCAAAGCTGTCTGCTGTCTAGGACTGATATGATGAACCTCAGTTCTGGAGGTGCTGGGCTGGCTCTGCCTTCCAGTTTATGGATGGAGCACACAGTGTGAACAGAGACCGCAGACTTCACATTCAGACTGTAATGAGGGTTTTGCTGCCTTGGCTGTGTTGAAGACAACTCTCCTACTTCTCAGTTTCCTTTGCCAGCAAACCTCTGACAACCAGACTGAGCACAAAACAGCCATGCCAGCTTGTACTAATCTAGGAGACCGAACAGTACAGGAAGGATTAAGGAAGAGAAGCAGCTTTTCACTCCCATCTCTGGTTCTAGGAAAGCTTAATCAATGGCTGGGCATTGCACCCCCAGAAACTGCCTTGTGCATGACAGCAGCAGAATGGTGCGCTGTCTCCTCACATTTCCTCCTAGACCAGCTCTCCCAGCCCACTTTGTCCCCTTCTTGACAGTTTTAGAAGCGGTGGAAGATTATGTGGACCACAGACAACGTGCTCCCCCTCGTCTGCCTTCCAGGGACCAAGTCACGCAGCAGGCGGGCGCTGAGCAGGGGCAGAGCCCGTGGCTGTTGTCTGGCTGTACAAACCAGGGACTTCCCTTAAGTGTGTAGAGGGTTTAAGGCCCTGTTAAAATCTCACCAGGCTATCTCTTCTTTCAGGTTTTCCCTTTATGTTCATCCCCAGTCACTCTCCCAGCCAATATCATCTCATGGCACCTGGTAGCCCTTCATCCCTGTATGATTCCATCATTTTTTTTGTGTGCTCAAACCGTTCATGTACCAGGAGGCCATTCTGGCATACAGTGCCCTCTTTCCTCTTAGCCAAGACACACAGCGTGTATTTAACTCAATTTAACTGGCTCAGTCAGTAAGTTCCCTGTTTATTTTAATATTGCTCCATTCCTTTTGGGGAATGGAGGTACCTCAAAGCACAGTCAACTGCCCTGTCCTGCACCAGTCATTCCAAGGGGATTTTGCCATGATGGGAACACTGAGGGGATGCTCAGAACTCCTTGTTAGGGCCAGTCCCACTGGGCATGGACACTCATCCACTGCTCCCATTCACCTGTCAAGTCACTTTATCCGAACAGTAATTCCTGTCTTTGGTTCAGCCTGTTCTTTTCTCCTTGGGAAGAAACCAACGGGGACTCCAGGCAGAAAATAAATCTTCCCCTTGTTTTTTTCTGCTATAGTGATGCTTTTGAACCAAGCCAAATTGTACAGCGGAAAACAAAACACGACAAGAAAGAAGATAACAACAAAGTAGTTCACAGCCAAACAAGCTTGTTTTGGGTTTTCCCCAGAGGAAGACCATCCATCAGAGACCTCAAAAGCTTTAAGTCCTACTTTATGAGGCTGGCAGGGAGCTGGAAGGGAAGGAGCAAGGTGATGGAAAAGATGCCTAAGAAATTGTCCTCTTCTAATCACTGGCCCCTCTGTGAAGGTGGGTGTCGGTCTCTGGGTGATGTATTCATCCACCCAGCAGAAAAGATAATGGGACACCTCAGCATAGGAGAGGGAATAATTGGCAGAAGGGTTTTAGTTCCCTGGCTGAGATTTCCATTTTGTGTCAGTTCAAAACTTCCCCAAGAAAACCCTTCAAACAAAGACTTTCTGAAACAAGCAAAAAATGTAAAAGGATAAATTTTCAATCATATGAGACCCATTGTTCAATCCAAAACTCAATCACAGCCTTTTGCTTTTTTCCAAAGGAGAACTCGGAGTCTTCACAAAACTCTGCCCACACTGAAAGGTCTGTTCCCTTCAAACACATGGTGAAACTAGCCTGAAGAATAGAAACACTGCATTTTAAAACCAGCCGAACTCTTTGACCTGAATGTATGTTATGTATATACAGAGCTTTCTCTCTACGTATACATGAATTTATAAATGTGCTTAGGTGTGGTATTACTTAGGAAGCAACTGTGATGATGTGACATTGAAAGAGAGAGCAAGGCAGAGACAATTAGCCTCTCCAAAATTAGTTTCAGTCTAGGGTCAATGAATGGATATCAATAATCTTTTCATCACAGCTCAGATCTCAGATCTCCACTGAATTACCCCAGCATGGGCAGACAAACATCCCTGCCTTAAACATCCTGCAATCTAGAAAGTGTGCTGCTGACCAAGCATAGGGAGCACAAATGCGAATTTAGGGAGACCACGGGAGTCCTGAATAAAAGCAAGGCTCTTGCACGAAATATAAAATCATTCTGTGAGGTGTAGACTGCAAAGGGAAAGAAATTTACCCTTTACATATGCCACAGACATTTGGAGAGCCACTGCTGCTAAGCCCAAATCTACGTTTTGCTCAGCAAAGTCCATATGTCATACCTTGAATAAGAGAAACAGAGGTATGGAGGAAACCCAAACAGCAATTAGATGGGAATACAAAGTTTTTCTGAGAGGCAAATAAATTCCTATGTACGAGATGTGGTTGAGGGAGAGCGCCAAAACATTGCCCAGTGTTTGGTGAAGCATTCTGTAAGTGCAACAGAAAATGTTGTTTTTCCAGAGGTACGTGGAACAGCTTAAAACCAACAGTGCCCACATTTTGGGGAACGGAAAGACATCAACACAGATCCCCTTGTAGGCAAAATAACTGCCTAGCAAAGTGTTTCAAACCAGCAAATATGGGCCAGCATTTATGAAGGAGATGTGGGCTTTAAAATGGATCCTGGAGCATGCTACACTGGTGTTTTAATTCAGACACAAAACACTAGCGAGAGAAACTGTATAAAAGTAAAATTTGTTTTATACTACTGGCATAAAAGACCAATTCAAAGGCAAGTAATAATTATGATCTATTTTAACCAAACTGTCCCATAATTCTTCCAGTAAGATGGGCAGGTAAATTGTCTGGTGGCCAGATTGAGTTACCACTGGAATCAGTAGAAAAGATGCTATTTACCTCTGAGGTTAGGAACATTAAGCTCGAGTTCTGGTGTTAAAACCTAGTCTAGACAAGTAACTGCAAGCACTGAACAGACAGCAGGGAGAGCTCTCAGAAGGAAGTCTAAATCCCCACAAGTTTGTACAGAGCACTCCGCTTTCAGACAGAAGAATAATTAATTCCATAAGACAATATAGCAAGGAAAATCCTGTTTGGCTTTTACACGCGGTATGAGAACTGGATCTAATCATACATAAGGCTCGGGCACTGTCACGGAGCAGTCTGCGGATCGTGGTAAATCCATAGCTGCAACTGAAAAGCCATCACCGCACTAATGCACATTGAGCCGCATTGCTTAAATGAACCACACAATGGGAGCGATGTTCAGGCAAACTAGTTGACAGCTAAATGTTCAAAACAAAAGTATTCTCTAACATTAAGGATGAGCGTTCATGCAAACATGGTTGAATCAGTCATACTTTAAGTTAATGATTTTTAATGGAAATATACTGGGACAGTGATGGGCTACACCTGGCCCATCATTCATTCTGGCCCTCAAAGATCGGTCCATGCAGACCCCAGGCTTGTCCAGCCAATGTCTGGGGCCTCTCGAGCCCCATCTGCAGCATTGAGGATCTTCAGAAGCCATGTTGGACATCCTCTCCCTTTAGGCTGTGTGCTCTGTGCTTGCTCTCTGAAAGACTCAATGGAACCTCCTTCCTACCATAAGGATGTCACAAAAGAGAATGGAAGGTATGAGCAAGTACTTTGGAGAGGAATAGAAAGAAGCACTGCTTGTTAATTAATTAACAAAATTAGCAGGCTTCTAAACTGAGCTTTAAAAGATCTTGAATACAAGTTTTGGTGTAACAACAAAAGATACAGTGCACTCTCATGAGATGCTGTGAGATTTCGGGGAATGTCAAAATTCTCTAGCAAAACTCTGATAGCTTGCCAAAGTGTCCACCGTATATCAGAATTTAAAGATGCAAATGTATGAGCGAGGCACCTAATGGGATTTGCAGAAGTGCTTCTCTGTGTCTTTGGGCACTCTGCTGCTTCTGCAAAATGTGGCCTTGAGCCCCTAAAGCAACTTCTGGAAAAGGACATAATTTTATAAGGGAGATAAATCCAATCAGCTATCTGAGTGCCTAATGACCCTGATACCCAATCAGTTTCGAAATATTATTGTTTAATTACACCAACAGCACAGATGAGAGAGACGTCTCTAACAGATGAGGTACTGCAGATCTACAGAAAAAGCCAGCTGCATTTGGAGTTGCAGAACAGAGAGCAATCCAGCTGGAGAGTGGAAGAAATTTGAAATAAACTGTGCCAAGGTTGAGGAGAAGGTGTCGACCAACGTATGTGAGTGTCTTCACCTTCACCAATACGCATAATGGAGGCATGAGTAAAGCGTCAACATTACTCGGAGACTGCAGTATGAGAGATGTTTCCATTTTAAGCATGAGCAAACCCAACCTTCTTGTTGCACGCTAGACTGATTCCGAAGGTGCCAAAGCACCCTCTCCAACAATGCGTGAACAGCTGAGCTGCCAAGAAAGACACAGAGGGAATGGGGTTCCTTAGCACCTAGGAAGTAAAGGGCTTAGCTTAATATTCACAAAGTACATGGGCTGATGTCGGTTTGATGTGCTTATTCAAAGTTGGAGGGCAGTTTTCAGAGAAGTGACAGTGGCAATTGTATGAAACTGTCCAAAACCAGAGCAGAAGTGAGGTGGCCTGTGTGGACTGAAAAGCTGGAAAAGGGGCTTGTGTTAGCCAAAGAATACTTATTTTCCAGTGTTCTCAGCTGCTCTTGGAGATACCACTTCTACAAACCTTACCTTGACTAGATGAGAACACCTGGTGAGGCTAGCAGAAGGAAGGACAGAAGATTAATAACTCTTTGAAATGGGGTCTCTAGGGAAAAATACATGGTTTCTCTAATGGAGAATGTAGATGAAGACTGAGGGGCACTTGCCCTAATTTCTTCCAGGGATACGTCACTAAATACTGCAGACAAGACTGAGGTGGCTGCCGGCTAAGGTGCCGGCTAAGCACCATGCTGTGGCAGTGTGGTGTCCAGCAGAGCACAACTAACCCGAGAACGAACTTTGCTTCTCAGGAAGGTTTTGTAGCCCACACTGAACTCACTGCTGTCTTGGTCAGAGTGGTGATGGTGCCTGGTCTAGCTAATTCAAAGTTACTTTGGGTATGTTAGTGAGAGCTGGAAGCCCAGCACTGAAGATGAACTGAAATGAAGATCTCATTTGTGCCCCAGCCTCGGAGATCTTCGTGCCTGTAACCCACAGGCCTGCCTGGCTACAAGAGAATGGCCCAAACCAACATTCACGTACTTCAGAAAGGTGTGAAGGCAGGTACGCGCGCCTATCGGTGTACCGATATGGGAATAATTACGCAGATGAAATGGGTAGAGCACTGCACAGAGCTGTAGTCTCAGGGTCATGCTGGGGATGGCCTGGAGCATTTCAAAACACTGGACAGATTCAGAGCTGAACAATAACAGTGATGAAGATCCTTCTGTCCTCCGCTAAACACGGCACCTTAGGTTTTCCTCAGCATTATCAGTGATGCTGAATCATTTCACACTGTCATACAACAGGCAGGAAAACAGGCGTTGAGACTGGAAGGTGATCTCTGCTGTTAGCATCAATGCTTGTGGTGTTTTTTGTTTTTTGTTTGTTTTTTTTTTAGGAGGCAAACTTCAGGGAACCTGGGACCTATGAAGGCACAGGGATTTTGCTTTTTCTCTGGCAAAGTGGCTTCTGATCTTGAAGGACACTAGGAAGGGTGGAGATCCCATGGGCTAGCTGGCCAAGCGAAGGGGTGACCCCCTTTCCCTGCTGACACGCAGTGACGGCTGCAGGATAGCGCCAGCTCTGCGGCTGCTGAGCACCCTGGTTTTTGAGAGGAGACCCAGGTAACAGTGACGAAGGGCTGAGCTGGGATGCCGGTGTCCCCCGCTGCACAGCCCTGCTGTATCGTCTGGTGCCGATGTAGTAGGCAGTATTAGCAGAGTAAGTACCCTGCAGTCTGACGGTATCGCTTACATATCAATTACTAAAAGGCAGCAGGGTATTATTTATACAATAAGTGCTATATAAAACAGCAGGGTAATATTTAGAGGGCAAATACTATGGAGAGCAAGGCTGCAATTTGTTCTGCAGCAGCGGGATGTTCTGTGCACTCCAAAGTACCGTGCAGGATTAGGGTGACACTTACATGCCAACTGCTGTATAAGGACAGGGTATTATTTAAACCCCAGATAGAATGGTAGAGAAAGAGTATTATTTACTAACCTGACTGAACGCAATAGCAGCAGTGGCAGTAACTGTACGGTATAATTTACAACAGAGGAAAAGTCATCATTTGCAGACCGGTTATTACAGAATGGGAGGGTATTTGTTATGGTACGGCACTGAAGTATTACTTTGAAGCTGAGCGCTATAGAGGTACAGGGTATTATTTATACACTGAACACCATAGAAACTATTTTTCTGGGGCAAGTAATAGTGACAGTTAATCATTTATATGAAAGCCATCCTGTAATTTCCAATATGTGAACTACATGATTATTTCAACCTTGAAACTGTGGTACAGATGATGTAATGTTAATTACACTTAGATCTATGGCTGCTGTACCACAATACTGCTAAGCCGGAGTAATCTTCTGAAGTCAATAGATTTGTGCCAGCAAAACTACTGAATCTGCCCCTGCCCTGTGGAAAGCCTGCGGTGCCTGGGGATTTCCAGGCTTGTGGCGGGGTATTTATCCCCACCCTGTGCAGGATCCCAGCAGGAGCAGCAGGTTTTGCTGTGGATTACAGGTTATTCAATCGCCGGCACAGCGGCTGCTCTCCCGGTGGAGGTGTGAATGATGGATGGGAGCTCCAGCTGGAAGGGATCAGCACCATCATTTTCACCTGTTTATCAGCTGCTGGCCTCTGCACTTTCTTTACACACCTTTTACTTCCAGTCTGTGATCTAACCTCAGTCAGGAGATGTTCCTTGGTTATTTCTTGTTAGTTTCCCCTATGGGTAGTTTTTTTTCCTGTTAAATTATTCCTATTTAAATTTCTCGCCTATTAAGTCAAATCTGTATCTCCTGCAGCCATCGCAGACAATTCCTTCTGTCCTTCGGTCGTTTCCTACACTACTGCTAATAAAGTGTCTAAAGTCCTCTGCCCAGTGCTAACCAAGGGCATTGGAGAAGCCAAAGGCACACGGAAATTGCCAGACCAGATGAAACCAATGGTGTGTCCGGGCCAGTATCCTGTCTTGGACAAGACCTACATCACCAGCTTCAGAGCAAAGTTCTCATCATCGAAAAATAGGGAATAAATTGCTGAGGAGGAAGTTTCTTTTTAACACTAGGCATTTAGTGGTTACCTTATGCCTTGAAGCATGAGTATTTACATTCCATATTCTCCCGCTAATGTAAGCTAGGTTTATTGGGCATGGCTTAAATAGGCAGCTTTACTCCTCTCGGACCTAACGCACAAGCACTACCCCGCCAGAAGAAATTTCCTGTCCTGATCACTTTGACCCTACAATACATCATAGTTACTCTTGCAGATGCCCTTTTGTCTGGTGTTGTCTGATGTGGCCTCTGTTGAAATGAGCACCTTTCCTCCGGGACCTGTCCTACCCACAGCTAGGCACGAGGCAGGGCTGGGTTCAGGTCCTTCCACCCCTGTGCAACACCAAGGTGCATTAGAAGATCCCTGGTTCCCATGTGGTTCCCTGGTAACATGGTGGCAAACAAGACTATCCCCGTGTTCAAGGTTTGCGTGGTGCTTCACCAACTGTAATAGCGAGTACGGCTACCAGGTCAAACAGCACTGACCTGCCTTTCCCAGGACATCCCATCACCCAAATTCTTCACAGCGATCAGCCCTCCATTCCAGGACACGGTGACAACCTGGGGGAAACTGGGCAGCAAGGCAGGACTCCTCACCTGAGTTAATTTTGGGTCTCTCCCAAAGTTCACCCTACTTCAGCCGACCCAGGTGTCCTCTGGCTTGCATTTGGTTTTGGAGAAAAGCCATGAATTGCCATGCCTTGACTGATGTAAAGAGCAGATACAAAGGTGAAATGGCCTTTCTGTGGCCTCTGTCCTCCCCTTCAGCTCCCAAGTACAGCAAGGTTTCCTCCTCAGCCAGGCTCGGGGAAAGGCAGAGCCATGGAAACCAGCAGGCAGAGCCTGCTCCCAGGTTGCTTCCAAGCAGCTCGTACAGCAGGAACGGAGACCTGTTGGCTTCTGGACTTTGCTGCACGGCCAGTGTGCCCCAGTCACATCACGTCCCTTAGCCTCGCTTGGTGGTGGGGGCAGTGACATGGCTCCAGCCACCTCCATCAATGGGCTGAAGGCATCGGGAGCGTGAGACCACTAAAGCCGATTGCACAGCGGTTGGGCTTGTAAAGCAGGGGAAGGAAATCGGAGCGAGGAGGTCCATAGGGCCACTACTTAACACCTCAGGGCATTTCAACAGCTAAAACACACAGAGGCTCATTCGACCCAAGTCGAACGATTCTGGTATTTCTTATCATTCCCCCCACCCTTCTGTTCTCTTGTCTGTATGGAGCAATCACGGGGAGGGGGAATATCATGCAAGGGAGAAATGGAAATTTTTGTTAAAAAGGGAAAGCCCGATGAAAAGCACACGGAGGAAAAAAAAAAAAATCTCGGTGTGAAGTGTCTCAAAAAAGGCTGCGCGGGGAGCACGACAAAACCCCCCGCCTATTCATCAGGCCAACAAAAAGCTTCTTGAGATTTATACTGTGAGTCCATTGAGAGGGAGGGGAGGCAGCGCTCACACACCCACCCTTGTGCACACAGGCAGAGCCCGCAGACCCGCTCCCTGCACACAGGCTGAGCTGTTCTGCCCTCTCACAAGGAAGCACTGAGTTTTTAAAAGTAAACTGTAAGGTTTCCGTTGTTGCACTGGGCTCAAGTATTTTTTTTTTTTCAACTTTTTTTTTTTTTTTTTTAAATATATAACAGCTCCCTCTCTTTGCCGTCTCTCTCTCTCTCTCTTTCACTCTTTAAACAGCCCCGGCTGCTCTGGGCTGCTCGGCAGCCGTCGCGCGCTGGCTCCGTATGTGGTCCAGACCTGCTATGAACACGGCTTTTGTTGCTGCTGCTGGGAAGCTGCCTGAGAGCAGCACACACAGCCTGGCTTGTTTCACACATGGAGGCTGCAGTGGGGGGGGGAGGGAGGGGGCGGCAAAAAGGAGGAGGAGGAAGAGGAGGAGGAAGAGAACAGCTCGGGGAAGGTTGTCTTGTGGTAGAGCAGTCATCCCACCACTGGTGAGGGAAAGGGGGAAGCGAGGAGACGGAGGAGGGTGGTGGTGGAAAAGATGTCTCAGGCAGCTAAGAAAGGTCCTGTTGATTTTTAAAATGGGACCAGTTGGCCCTCCACCAGCCCACGTTCCCGGCGGGTGTAAGTCAGTATGGGAAGGCAATGAAGTCACTGGATCTGTGTAACTTATGTTTGCAGAGGATCTGCCCCAGAGAGAGAAGAGGAGAGAAAAGACCAACAATGGAGTGGATTTTGGAGTCCCCAGGGTATCTGACCATTTTGCACATCCCTGGGTAATACCAGAACACTGAACAACATTCTGGTCTCCCTTTTCATTCACACATTCATTCATTCGTTTCTGCCTTTTAAGGGATACCATCCATCCTCTTCTCCTCTAAAACCCTTAACGTTCCTCACTAGTTAGGTAGTATTTTACGGTGATGAGCTGCTGTTTGCTCTGACAGCGCTAAGTCGGCTGAACCTCTTTTCCCTGGTAAGTTTTTCCCTCCGTCTCTCTTTCCCCCCCTCAATTTCCTATCTCATCTGCTCTCTTCGCCCATCCATCCTCCAGCCCTCGTGCTGCTGTCAAACCCTGTTACTGTACATGGAGGCGATTATAGGAAACATTAAACAGCAGTTCAAGTGGAACAGATGGAGTTTTCCCCCAAAGACTGTTCAGGCTGCTGAGAGCACTCCGCCAGCACGGGGACATCTCCAACCCTCACCCTCTGCCCTGTCCAGCGATGGTGGGAGGGGGATGCCTCCCTTTTCTGCACTCTGACAGCAGCTCGAAACATCTCAGAAAGGGTCAACATCTTCCCTTTGACCTATCAGGAGGATACAGTCTCTTGAAGCCAGCAGGAAAATATAACATCAAACAACCAAACCAAAGAAACAAATAGCTTCCAAAGGCACGCAGGATTGCCCTCCTTCACAGGATCTGAAAACCCATCCAACTCAGTCCCCAAACCACCAGTCGCTCTGCCCAGCCAACATCCTTTATTGGGAACTTATAGATGAAAACCAAAGTAGTGAGGAATGCTAAAAAATTCCACTCTCCCAACTATTTCTTTGTGGGATGTTCCCCCCTTTCCACATCTGGCAAAGTTATTTTAGAAAGCTAGGAAAGCTTTTCAAACTGAAGTTTTTTGGCTAAACAACTCAAAAGGGAAAGGTTAAAACACATGCTTTCTGCTACACGCAGAGGGTCACATAGCACAAGGTTTAAATGGAAAGTCTTAAAAAGTCGTAAATGAATGAAAAGAAGACATTTCTGATAGAGATTCTGAAAAATAGACCCTTTTTTGCTCTGTCCACTTCTGCAGAAGAGCTCAGCTCCCTGCAAACTATTGCTAAAAATATGCTTCATCTGTGAATAGATTCGGAAAGAGGGCAGGTACTGAGGAACGCCCGGAGCAGCTAACTGGAAATAACCCAGGAGACTCTGCCAACCGCCGGTCCCTGCCATCCGCACGCACGGGGAGCGCGCTGTCAAACCCTCCCGGCATCCAGGCTCTTTTCATTCTCTTTCTGAACCTGTCAGCCCCTACAGAGCTTACCACCCCTCTAGCTCAGAGATCACCCTTTGCCTTCCCTGTAGCAAAGCAATGACACCAACCAACGAATTAATCATGAGAAACCCCACAGTCATTTAGGACGTTTGCAAAAAAATCACCGCGACGGCAGCCTGCTTCCCCAGTGCTCAGAAGCGGGATCAGGCGCATCACTGAAAATCCATCACAAAGAAACACCGATGGGTTGGAGGGTCTTTTGGGGAGGCAGAAAGGGGATAACCCTATCTCTGCTCTCCCGCCTGGTGTTTTTGGCTACAGGATGTCTGAAGCCGGTGGCTCACTTTCCCTCCCTTCCCCAAGCCAACTAACAAACTTGACACATAGGTGTTGCCTCTGGCTATAGGTTTGCTCCCCGTACCGGGTGGGTTGCTGGTGAGGACCATCACGCCGAGAGGCACTGCAGGCACAGGCTCCCCTCTCACAGCAGCGCTGTTTGCAGGAGGGAAACTTTGTGGAGAAGCTCAGGCTCAACCAGTTTACAACTTTTCTCACATTTCTCTGCTGGCTGCTCATCAGGGGAACAACCAATCCACTGATGGAGAGCCTGCACCTTTCAAGCGCCGAGGAAAGAAACAGGAAAGTTAAGGAAAAGACACCAAGGAGAGAGGAGGGAGGAAAGCGCAATACGTTACCTTTAACAATTCAGTGCAGTGCTTCCAGAATCTAAGTCCCATACACCTGGCAGAGAAATGAGGTGTTTTTCGGCGTTCAAGAAGGAAAGAGCTTGCCACTTCTTGCTATTACTGTATGTCTTCTTCACAATCTCCAGATGAGTTTTTCTGCCTTTTTTTTTTTTTTTTCTCTTCCCTGGTTCCCCAGAAGAAATCAAAATTCCCTGTGTGGTATTTCAGGTCCTTTCAGGCAGTGGCAGCAGCAGCAGGCTTGAAGAGTAAGTACTGTGTGTGAATGGCAAAAAAAGAGAGAGAGGGTTTCAGACCACATTAGCTGCCACTGGCTGCAAGAGAGACCATCAAACTCCTGTCAGCCTCCTTAGATACCTCTCGAAGAGCTGGCAAACTAAGTATATTGGATCCTCCTCTGGATTTTAGAGTAAAGGTAGGCAGGCATCCAGGGGGCAGGGGGAAATAGGAGGGCTTACGGACAGAAAAGGAAGCCCAGCCTCTTGGAAAGAAGGAAAAAAAAAAAGAAAAACAACAAACCACCAACAACCCCAGAAAAGAAAAGAAAGGGGAAAAAAAAGCATGACCAAAAAAAAAATATACTGTAAATGGAGAAAGCTGAATGGGGAGTGGGGGATTAAATTTAGCCCTCTGGTTTGGAAGCAAACTGGCTGGAGCACCACAAGTGGTTGAGAGACAAGAAATAGTTTATGTAATAAAAAGAGAACGTGGTTTATGCAAACTAAAATAAGATGAAGCTAATTAAGGAACCTGAGCAAAGTCCGTGTGTCTGCAATGCAGTCAATATCACTGCAGTCTGAGTAGAAATAAGCAGATTTACTGGGAAGCTCAAAGAGAGCAGCAGACAGGAAAGTTTAGGGAACTCTTGCCTGGCTCCGCTGGGTGCTGCAGAGGAGAAGGCAGGTGATGGCAGTGGAGCTCAGTGTGGAGGAAGGGAGGGGATGCTCAGTGCGAAGAAATGGAAAGCACCTGGAGCATCAGTAACTGATAAGTGATATAAAGGCAGAGAAAGGAGGTTGTTGGGATTTAATTTGTCTAAAAGCTGTTTTGGGGTGAGTTGGGGAGAAACACAGAGCCTGTAAGTGCCTGGGAATGGGGAAGACTGGAGCAATCCCCCCAAAACTTTGAGGAGGATCCCATAACTGAATCCTTGGCAGTTCTGGTGCTGGCAAAAAGTGCTGAAGAGGTTGTAATGTGTTTTCATTATTTATTTATTTTTTTTTTTCTGTGGGGGATGCTGGTAACTTTGAGTGGGAGAAAAAGCTGTGCTTGGGGAGGAGGGAATGGGTCTGTTGCTGCAGGCCCACACCTTGGCTTGTGAAGGGGCCAGATGGCAGCTGGGAGGA
>NW_009646608.1:7142526-7153536 GCF_000708025.1 Charadrius vociferus | reverse complement strand
GTAGCAGCTCAGCAGAGAAATCTGAGGGTGGACAGAGGTCTTGAGTTTGAAATTCTTCTGACTTGCAAGAAGGCCCCAGCTCTGGCTGAGACTGTCCACGCTGTGACTCAGTTTTTTCACTTCCCTGTTCATTGCCATTTCAGCTGCTAAGAGATCCCCAAGAGATCAAGATGGGGTGATCCTGAGTGATCCCTGGTGAAGGTCCTTCCGCTGCAGGAGAGTCTGTATCTCCAGCCCAAGGGAAAGTCTTTGTGCATGTGTGATGTGGATAACCAGAGAGAAAAGCAGCAGACAGAGGCTAATAACTTTGTAGGTCAAATTACAGCAAGTCTCAACAGCCAACTTTCTGCATTGCTGGTCCTGTGGAAAAGAGGGAAAAGTTTTAAAGTCTGTAGCTCTTAAAGAGGTTTTAAAAGCTGGGGGAACACTCTGGGTTTAAGAAGGAGAAAGCTCTTTCTCCCAACATGGAAGAAAGCATCACCGGCCTAAAGTAAAGGTAAAATTTGAGTGTCCTCCTCATGCACTCCTTGCACCCAAGCCACTTGCCAGCCCTCATCCTCTCTCCTTCCAGCTCTCCTTTAATATGATCTTCAATATCTGTACTTCCCTACCTTTTCCCAACATCCTCCTTTGCTTTCTGGGTTATAATACAATAGTTTTTCCTCCCTCCATGAATTATTTTGATCCCATGCCTCATTTCAAAGCTTACTTCCTTGACTGTCTCACTTTTAAACCTGAGGCTTATAACCCTTCTGCAGCGTTTGTGCCCTCTCATGAGAACCGTGCATCCATCATCCTGACAGGTAATGCTCCCAGATCACAGAGCATGGAGACATGCTTCTTCCCATGAGTACCTTATTCCATCTTAGAGATTCATGACCAGATTTTGGTTGTGAGTCTCCCCCTTGTATCGTCCCCCCTTTTTTCAGTAGTGAAGTGCTAGGTGTTAACATAAAAACTTCCTGGGTGCCCTTATGCTAAAAGACCAAAGGACAGTGAGGGAAAACTCCACAGCCATTAGAAAGGACAGTACATTTACAGCCTCATCTGAAACTCTTGGACTTTATTTCCCTGACCTCACGTGGCTTTCCTTGTATGAGTGCTGCCTGTCCATGTAAAATTTAATCCTCCACCTGTGGAGTTTGAGTGGGGACTTTCCCACCAACTCAAAGGGCAATGGATCCATCCCGGGCTGCCACCACCTCCATCTGCTGGGTGGGTTGGGACAGACGGAGCTGCACAGGCTGTGCTGGAGCATCGCCTGCCTCCGCTCCTCGCTGGCTGGGCTGTCTCTGCACCGGGCAGCATGGCGTAGCTGTGGCAACAAGAGGGGACATTCAGAACGCACTTCAGATGGGGCACCACAGCTCACACTTTAGGCAGGATTGGGTTTTTTTTCCAGCTAGGGATAAAAGGCACGTAGACAGGAGCTGTAAAATATGACTTGGCTGATTTTGTTCTGACTCGTGTACGTGACACACTCTGAAACATCTCATGCCCATCCACAGCCCTTTCTCCCTGTAACATAAGGACCTTTTGGGAAATGTATATGTTTAGTTGTTTTGCTGTGGAATAACTGTGAGCACTGTGTACCCTCTGCTGCCACTGTGGTTTGGCGAAGAAAACCCCATCTAAACCTTTGGTGAGCTTAAGCCAGGGAATAGAGAAAATTCCACTTCGGAGCTGACCGGCTAGGAAAATGTGATGCTCCACACAAAGTGGTTTCTTAGCAACTTCAGGAAAGGGGTAGAAACTTCTCAGTACCTGCTGGCTGTCCCAGTTTTGTCTGCATCAGGAACGATTGGAAAAACAGCTAAATATGTTCAGAGAAATTGTGATTCATAAACTGCTCTTGTGTGTGTTTGTTTTTTAAGCTAAGGAGAGGCCAGGTCAAAAAAAGTCACATAGATGGCTTTTGATTTCTGTTTAAAGCAGGGAAGCAACAACTCAGAGCTCTTTGAAATACAGGTAACACATTGCAAAAGTGCTTACAGTTAGGTAAGATTTTTTACATGTCATTATAAAGTTCAAAGGAGTCTTACATCTATTCCCAGTGAAGTTCAGCCTTCAGGGAGTGCAAATATTTGAACAGAGAACAAACCCTGTGGCCAAGGAAGAGTGAATAATATCTTTGCCACGAAAACTATTGAATATCTAGAATTTGTATGGTGAAGCAGTCACTGAATGAAAAAGGGTAGAAAAGGAAAAAATACCGGACAGAGAAAGGTTGTATCAGTTAAGGTGATAGTTGCTTGCAGTTTTCCAAAAGCAATGAAAGGCAGGTTTGGGTGGATTTCCAGCTGAGAGACAGAGGAAACAAAAAGAAATAGAACAAATAGTAGAATAAAAAATAAAAACTTCAAATGGCTTTTAAAAATCGTGTGAACCGAACCACTCGTTGTTGTGAACTACTGCTCCTTCCCTGCAGCTACCAGTGCAGCCATCTCATGGCTCTCAGCTCAAACCTTTGTCTTGCTCTTGGGGTGAAAAGGAGGGGTTTGTGCCCTTAGAACACTAATCATTTCTAGAATTAGTGTCCTATTAAAAGCTAATTAGGCCTTTTTTTAAAAAAAAAAAAAGCCAAAACCAGCAGGTACATGAGAAGGGAGTATGGTTTCCCAGCTACTCTGTGCAAAGGTGGCTGCGTGGGGTTGTGCATGGTTTAAGTCTGCCCCTGGAGATCTAGAGGCAACCCAGGAGCCTTGAGCTTGAGCCTAAAAGGTACTGTTTGTGCTTTTACAGTCAGCATCTGAGGAGTTCAAAACACATTACAACAGGCATTTCTTGATCAGCCATCACAGGTTCCTTCAGACAACAGTATGAGCTCTTGCTGCCTGGTGGTGCTGCTGAAGCTCTGGCACCGCATGGAACTGGGGCACGCAGAGATGACTCACTCAAGACTATGGGTGAAACCAGTGTCAGAGTCAGAACATCTCCGTTCCCAGCTCTGTTCCCTCTTTTGAAGCTAACAAAGGCCTCGATCCACAGCAGCAGCTCAGGAGCGGGTTTGCCTGCACTGCGAAGTTGTCTTTTCTGAAGCAGCGATGGGCAGCGATGCTCTGTGAGGGTGAGGCTGCCACTTACAAACCTCTGCTGTGCTTTGATCCAGGTCGGGGGGAAAAAAAAAAAAAAAGCCAGCTCCCACCTACCTGCCCATCTGGGAGCTCTCCTCGCAGCAGCGGCGGCTGGGGAATAGGGAGCGGAGGCTGACAGCCTCCATGCTGCCTGCAGCGGAGCGAGACGAGCACTGGCACAGCCAGGGCACTTTATGCCGTGACTAATGAGAGAAATGAGCCTCTAATTGTGAGGGTGAGGAGAGGGCTGAGATGGTCTGTTGTTTTCTGTGTTTCTGCTCAGGTGCTCAATGCTTCGCATCCTTTCTGGCTTTCGGCTGGAGCGTGAATGAGAAAGAAATGCTGGGGTTTAGGCACTGGCACTTGCACTCACACACGTACAGGCTCATACGCTTCCATTTGGGCTGCTTGGTCCTGCTGACAGCCCAGACCGTGCACGCAGCCCTCACTGCATGTGTGCTGCAGGTTCCTCTTGCTGACCCAAGGGGCAGCGCTCGGTGTCCTGGAGGTGAAACCCCTGCAGAGCTGGTGCTGAGGTACCGCTGTGAGCATCAGCAAGGATTGCCTCCAGTATGTCACGGGCGAAGTCTGAATAGCTGTTGTTTGAGTGCTGCTGTCAGGGTGTCTCAAGGTCAGCTTTGACCCTCACATTTGGGTCCTGCACTTCTCCAAGCCAAGACTGCAGGATGGGGAATGCATGGCGTGAGGTAGAAGTGTCCGTGTCCCTGCATAGCCCATGTCACTGGGTCCTGGGGGGCATTGTATGGTCTTACTTTGGGGTCCCACTGGGGGAATGGGAAGGCGCGCTGCCAAAACCTCTCTAACCAATAATTAGGAAGGGCCTAAAAATTCCTGGGAGAGGCTTTACTCACTGAGATGTTATGCTAAGAGCACGGGAGGGTACTGAAAAGAGGTGAGTCAACATCTGGGGGTAAAAAGGCCACGGAGGAGCCTCCCCCCAAAAGGCAGCACCTGTGCTCCTTCATTCCAGAGTGAATATCAGCCTTGTTGGTGTCGGTGGAAAACTCACCCCATATTTAAAAAAGCAAACCCCATATACACACACACACACACACACAACTTCTTCCAGCCCTGTTTGCATCCCGGATTGGAAACGGTGCCCTTCCTGAACCTTCCGCACCGAACAATGTACCTATTCAACCTGCAGTGACCGGGACGCTCCGGCTCCCCCTGAATGAGCCGCCTTCTGCTCGCAGCGGCCGTCCCTGCGCCAGCAGACGTAAACAGGGGGGCTCGCCCCCACCCCGATATTGCGGCTTGTTCATCACCCGATAAAAATAGAAGCCTGGGCCGGCGGGTGGGATGGTGCGCACAGACCGGTGTTTGTTTGGCAGTGGATTTTTTTTTTTAAATATTTTCTTCTTTTTGCTTCTCTCCTGTCCTCTTGGTGTCTTTCTGAATTGCTCAACAGGGCTGTACGGAGGGAGGGAGCGGGGACGGACACCTCTGGTCACAGATTCAGCGCTGGGCAGCGTGGGCTCGCCTAGATGGGGCCTCTCGTGCTCATTCTGGCTGCTCAGCATCCCGTCTCCATCCTTGGATGGCTGCTGGTGGGGTGTGAAGGGTCCCACTAGCTTAAACACGTATGGTGTGAGGGCTTACACGACTGTTTGGGCTGGGGCTTGGCACACAGGGGGGATGGCTGCCACCCTGGGGCTGCTCATCCCTCTGTGCTTGTGGACGGCACCCCAGGGAAACTCCCTCCTAACTTTGTCTGGGGGTTTTGGGGTACAGAGAAGGGCTGACACCTCCTTGGCGAGGAGTGTGGGCACTGGCGAGGCTGCAGCCCGGGGTGGCAGGGCTGCACGGGGCTGTTAGTCGGTCAAGATGTGACCGCGTGGCTCATCCAGCTCCATCCACGGTGTCCCCACCGCACAAGGGACCTGCTGTCCCTCCTGCTGCACAGCTCCATCCTCAGAGTGTGCAGTACGTGTCCAGCCCTCCTGGCCATCCCCAGGTGATGGTGAAACAGCTTTTGCCCGGGAGGCATGGTATGGACCGGTTCCTTGGCCAGGGTGATGCTGTGTGCACCTCCCTGCCTATGCATGCTCCTCTCATGCACTGTTTGCCTTCGAATCCAACCCTCGCTTCTCCATTTCTCCTTTTTTTTTCCTCTTTTGCACACATGCATGCCCTCACCTCACCTTGTTAATCAGCTGCTTGGACTGAACCTAACTTCGCCCCCCTCCCAGCCTCCCTGATGGAGACCTGCAGGCTCAGCAAGGAAACGTGGGGGTGGGCACCACGCAGAATATTTATACAATGAATGAATGAAAACAGTGCTAATTTTATGTTCCTCCCAGCCTGGGACGGAGCAACACGGGAATACAGCACCTTTTGTATGGGCATAGGACGTCTCCTCTGTTTGCTTTTCTCCCAGAATGCCTCTTCTCGCCCTGCGCAGTATAAACAGGTCGCTGTTGACCTTGGAAGCTGGTGGAGAGATTACGTCAAGCCCGGCAGGTTTGCTGGGCTGGATATTTACGGTCTCGCACCCTTTTGCTTTGGCTGAAGAGGTGACGTACGCGGCGCACGTTCAGCCCCATGCCAGGCTCCGAAACGGGGTCGTCTGCCTCTCCCCACAGGAGAAACCAAGAGGTGTCCCTGACCCCCGGGGAAACCGGCTGCTCAGGGGAAATTCTGCAGAGAGTTTCTCCTTTTGCTTTGTTTGCTTTTTGTTATTGTTGTTGAGTGAGGTTTTTGTGGTGTTTGTTTTGTTCCAATGAAAAGTGTTTGATTGTCTGAGCTCGGTGAGGAGGAGGTGGGGAGGGGATGCGGGAAGCGAAGAGCAGGCAGCAAATAAGGTCCTACAGCAGGTGTAGGTCTGTTTGCCATCTTCAAAAGGCTTCTCTGACCTTGGTGGGCTGTGTCGTGCTCTTTGGCCACTTTGGAGGTGGGAGAGGTCACTGCACAGGCTTTTGACATGAGCATACCAATGCCCCTCCACAAAGAAATACTTCAGCTGATTCATTGGCGGTGAAAAGGAAGCTCAGCAGAAACAGCGACTGCCTGCCACAGTTGAAGGGACTGCTCAGCAGCTCTGGGTATGGCTTGTCCTGTGGTCAGTCTTACTGAGAAACAGGAGGAATGAACCTGCGCATCTCAGTGATGAGAGGAGAATGAGGTGCTCCTCACCCAGTGGCAGTTATTTCTGGAGGGGGAAAGGCTTCCTCCTGGGAGCTGGAAGGAACATCTTCTGTATCTCCCACCTCATTGGGAGGTCATGCCCATTGTGCCGACAGCTTTAAAGTCCCTGCAGAGGATGAGGCCAAGGCCCTCGGTTGCAAGGAGCTTTCCACTTTCCAGGAATCCTCCAGGCGAAGCAGCTTCAGCTGATAAATAAGGGGATCTCAGACAGACTTGGCTTCATTGGCATGCAACAGCCCAGAGGTCATTTTTTAAGCAGAAAGTCCAAGAATATTCATAGCAGGCCGTGGACTTTTCTTACTGCAGTTAAATGGGTTTTCAGTCCTTCAGCAAGAGGTGTACGCTCATCTTTTGGAGGTCAGTCTTTTCTGTCATCCCATTAACACAAGAATCCCCTCGAGCCTTTTAACTTTCTCAACCCTGTCCCAGAGTATTCATCTTCCCTTTCTCATTTATACCTCTGTTCCTCACTTTCAAGTGACACAGGTTTCATGCTGGTAAACGAGAAAACGTTGTAAAAAAGTCAATCTCAAAACCAAAATCCCACTAAAACCTCCACAATTCATCAGTAATATTTATATGGACCCGCATATAACACATGTGGATTGAAGATCACTGCTGGACAATGTTATCTGCCACTGGCCCTTTTCCCACTCGTGTGGTAGAGCTCAGTAGCAGACTTGCATGGAAGAAGAGGAGCATAGGGGGCATGACAGATAGAGACCTTGATAAATTATCCAACCCCAAGGTTGACAGTGAGTTGGCAGCTTATTTCCTCCACTTCTCCTACATTTATTATTAGTCTTTCTCTTTCTTGGTTTATTTACCTATGAAACCTCATCCTCTGGTTTTAGCGTTTCACTCCTTGCTTTTCAGTCTTCAGCAAATGTATCTTTTTGTTTGCTGCAGAATAGAGGACATTTCTCTGTCTGGATTGTAGGGTGGGTAGGTGGAGCTGGAGTTTTAATTCAGAAGGCCCAGAAATATCCTCAGGGTTACTCCTAATAGCACACCTCATCTTTTTCTGCCAGTGGAAGATATAACCTACCTCACCTTTTAGCTCTGAGTACTCAGGGAGGGCAGATCAAATCTTCCATTAAAAACTCCCATCCTTCCCGCAGCACTGGAGTGGCTCTCTGAGGAGCTTCCAGAGTTCGAAATACTTGTATGGTTCTCCATCGCCAAACACACCTCCAGACAACCTTCTCCTGTTCCTTAGCTCCTTGCAGCTGAGCTCTTCACCATGTGTTGATGCCTCTCTGTGCCCTCTGCTGAGTCTCTAGGCTGTTGAGATGAATGTTTGAGGCTGGGTCAAGACGTGTGGTGTGTCTGGTAAGAAAAACTTGCTTTGGCTTGTGCTTATGCTAGGAGAGAATGTCTTGAACTGCCCTAGTTTTTTGTATCCATGTTGGGATTAGATCCACACTCACTGCCAAATACTGGACCAAGTAAGGATTCAGGGGAGAAGTCCTCAGGACACCTTCCCAGCAGTCTGTATGCTTCTACTTTACCGATGGCTGTTGCTTTCTTAAAAAATCAGCAGGGACTATGCTCAGAGCTCTTAACAGGTCTCTCTTTGATAACTGCTGCTTCCTGGCATCTGTACCTTTTTTGTGAAACATCCCTCATTGGCCTGCGAAGCAGCAGCTGCACCTCCAGGAGGTGTTTCTGTGGACTCTCCAGAGGTTCCTGGTGCCTGAAGCTGTGTCAGGGTTGGAGAGATCCACCTGAGGCATTGCTGCAGCGCAGAGGAAAACAAAGAACTAAAATTCAAATCCCCTCTGTTAAATGGAGAAGCTCTGCAGATCAAGGGCTCCCTGAAAATGTTATTCCTCAGCTGGGATGCAGAGATCTCAGTGTCAATATTTGTGAAGTAGGAAGGGCCCTGCCAGCTGCAGCAGTTCCAGAAACGAGCCTCTGTGTGCAGGGCTGGGGCAGCGGCCGCGGGCTCAGCCTCGACACCCGGGGATGGAGCTGCTGCAGGAGCCCCCGGCCGGACCTGCCCTGCGAGGCTGGGGGAGGTGGAGGTGGCATGGCTCTACTCACAACCCTAATCTGCCCTTATGAGGTTTCCCTGAGATTTATACTGTTTTTCAGAGAAGCAGACAGCAAACGTTGCTTTGATGCTGTGGTGTTTCTTCTTCAGCAAAATGCATGAGTGAATTGGCTTTGATACGGTGGCGCAGTTGCCTGAGGGCATGGGGGAAGAGCCCTGATGTCTGCAAAGGAATAATGCTGCTCCGGTGAGGTCATTGTATCAAAACGCCGCTTCCTCAGAGAGGTGAGTTAACGGTGACGTGAATCTCACAGCCCTCAAAAGGCTGCAAGCGGGCAAGAAGCTGAGCCTTGACGCAATGATGCTGATGGCAGGCTGCACGAGTAATGTCGCTGTCCTCAGGAGGGGACCAGCCACCTCAGAAAGGATGGGTTACGAGCTTGAACCTGACATAATGCCAGGAACCTTCTGATGAGCAAGTAACAGACCTGGCGTGGTTACAAGCTCAAGACTAGTTCCCATAGCTTGACCTCCTTCCCTCCTTTCTTTCTTCTTTGCGGTGTTTCAAATAAGTCCTAAATATGGGGATAATGTTCCCTTAAGTGGTAAGTGCTTGGTAGTGGTTTTGGAAAAAAGATGTAAGAATATTCCCTGTGTGGAAGGAGTGACAGCCATGCTGTGTTTTGAAGGTCTTTCACTTTCCGGTCTCTCTTTTCCCAAGTCCTACTACAAAAGGCAAGCAAAAGCAAGACCCACTGCAAGGGAAACTGGAACTGAGCAGCAGCTGAGGGCTGCAAAGAGGGCAAGTGATAAAACCAGAGCAGAATTAACCAGATCAAGGAAATCCCCACACAGGGTAGTGAGGGCTGCGTGACCTCCAGTGCGCTGGCGATGCAGCCCCGCGGAGAGCCAGGCTGGAGTGGGACTGCTGTGAGTGGAGATGCAAGCAGAGACCCCCGTGCTGCTGGTGGAGGAGTACCGGTAAAGGGCACAGAGTCCATAGGGTATGACCCAGGTGTGTTGTCAGGAATTTGTGGGACACCTAGATGCTTCCTGCAGATGGTGCAGCAAGACGTTGAGATATACTGGTGTGTGTGGGAGGTTAAACAGTCCCTTGCCTTCAGAAAACAAAATAAATTCCCTTTCTCTTCCTGGATACTGTGAATGCATCTCGGCCTTTGTGAGAATGAGGGACTGACTGACCCATCCCTGCCTTTAAAGGATCCCCGATTGCTGCCACCCTAGCCCAAATCTCTCCTTCCTTCAGCAACAGCCCTGGCACAGAGCACACACGTTCTGCCATTCAGCAGACAGCTTGTCCTTTGGCTTGGGACTCTTCAGGAGGCAAAATAGCCTTTCAGGGCTTTGTGATTTGTTTTACCCTTTCCTTTGTTGGGTCCTTTTACAGGAACCCAAAAGCAGTTGCGAAAAGACAGCAGAGACTGTGTGGACCTTGGGTAACTTTTTTGAAGACCGTGAGACCTGCCAAACAGCCCGAGAGAAAGGATCTTACTGTGTTGATTTGTTTTCTTTGGTTTATGGGGGGAAAAAATATTTCACACATAATTAGAGCAGCCACAGAGAGATTGTATTAAAGGCGCTTTACTGGAAATTTCAAGGGACAGAACAAGGGAAACCTGTGTTAACACTAGCAACCAGGAGAAGGACCTTGCCTGCAAAATGGTAGGGAAGGACAATGTGGAGTGTTCAAGCTGCAAGAAAGAAACTGTTCAGGAGGGCAGCATGTGCATCAGGGTCTGGGATTAAACTAAGCTACTGAGGGCCATGATGCTCCCTGGTTCCCTCCCCCAGACCCTGTGAGCGCTGCAGGCTGCCAACCTGGGTGGTCAGGTGTGGAGCTCAGGGGTAAGACACCACTCCTACGAGGGAAGAGATCAAGGACCAAAGGCCCAACTTACTCCTCTGGTATCAAGAATCTTGGTATCTTGGTGTCTCCTTCAGCTAAATCCACCCGATTTCTGCCCTGTGACAGTGAGCTAAACCAGCCAGTCCCTCTGTCTTGAAGACCTCTCCAACATACTGTAAGAGCTCTTGCCTGCTTCTTCCATCTACCGATCCCACTCCACAGAGAACAACAGTTCTTTTAATGAAAAAACTCCCAAGACAGATTCAAGTTGTCATTGTCATTCAAGTTGTCTCAACCTTGTCCATGGTCCAGTGACAAGCCCACCATAGACCTCTTTCTCTCTGGGTGTTTCCATGAAACCCATCACTGTGGGCTCTGCATCCTCTAGAGTTCTGAGTTCCCTGGTGGGCCAACGTGTATCTGTGTGTGTGTGTGTGTGTGTGTTTCCCTCCAAAGAGAGTTATATGAATGAGGTATGACCTTATTTAGGTGGGATTTTTCACTGCTGTTGGGATTTTTGGATCCCTTGGGCTCAGTGAGACCCCTGAAAATGAAGATCTTGAGTTTCTGTTTCACTCTAGTTTGAGGGAAACTGATATAGGGAGTAGAGGACTGACGTGTCCACGGGACCCATGTTGCTACCTTATTGCATGGCACCTATTGTTGATCAGTCTGAGCTCTCCACCACGCTGAGGTGTCACTTTAACTTGTGACATGCTGAAGTACCATTATTCCTGCTTTAAAAATAGAGAAGTGAAGTGCACAGCCTTGCCCAGGGCCATGTTAAAAATGTCTGCTTTACAAGTATCTAGCAGCCTACAGCTAGCTCTGCAGTGACCCTGTACGCTTGTTCCCAGGCAAGGAAAGCAGCGTTTAGACTCCCCTGCTTGCAAACCCCGCTCTTC
>NW_009646608.1:7118001-7142407 GCF_000708025.1 Charadrius vociferus | reverse complement strand
TTCCCAGGTTACCTGAGGGCAACACCAGCGCTGAACAGCAGCTCTACAGAAGGCACGAATATACTGTGGCCGTTTATTTGCTACTGTGCTTGGGAGATGAGTGAAGCATATTTGTGGTGGTTGCTATTAGACATTAGGGAGGAGCATTGCCTGGTGGTTTAGCGTAGGGACTGGCTGTCAGGACTCCTGAGTTATAGTCACAGCAACGCCACTGACTTTGAAAGCAAAGTGACATCACCTGCTCTCCTCATCCTTGACAGGGGCATCAGTATATTTACCCACTCCACAAGTGGGCTGCCAGCACCCCGATAATTCAGTAATTCAACAGCCACTCAATTCTTTATGTGTCACTTCAGGTGCCATACCCTGTTGCTCTGACTGTATGGTGGCGCTTGGCTAGAGGACACATTTGGTACAGCAAAGGGCTACAAAGATGATTAGGGGATTGGAGCATCTTTCTTATGAGGAAAGGATGAGGTCCTTTTTAGTCTAGAGAAAAGACGACTGAGGCAGGATCTTATCAATACTTATACATACTTAAAGGGAGGGTGCCAGGGGGATGGGAACAGTCTTTTTTCAGTGGTGCCCAGTGGTAGAACAAGAGATAATGGGCACAAACTCAAACACAGGAAGTTCCATCTAAACATGAGGAGGGACTTCTTTACTTTGAGGGTAGTGGAGCACTGGCACAGGCTGCCCAGAGAGGTTGTGGAGTCTCCCACACTGGAGACATTCAAAACCCATCTGGATGCCATCCTGTGCAACCTGTTGTGGGCGACCCTGCTCTGGCAGGGGGGGTTGGACTAGATGATCTCCAGAGGTCCCTTCCAACCCTGACCATTGATTCTGTGATTCTGTAAAGTCAGGGTTGTTGAGGATCTACAGTCCATGGAGGACTATGGAGGTGAAGCAAAGTACACCAGTCATTCAGCACTACATTCAAGTTGTGCTCAAGTTGTTGGGAGCTTTTCTCCTTTCTTCTCTTCTTGGTCTTTGTACCTTTCCCTGCCTGATTGCTGCGGCTGGAATATCCCTCTGGCTCTCCTGAAGTTTCTGTCCTGTCTCCATGCCAGAAGGCCATTTCTCTGTCCATATCCCCGAATCCCAGCCTGTGTCCTCTCTGTCTTTACATGTGCCATGTGGCAAGAGGCTGCCAAACGTCCTCCCTCGGTGCTGGGTGCTGCTTGTGTGGAGGAGCTGAGGAAGCTGAGTTTGAAGGCTGCATCTGAATCAGCTGCTGGAGACAAGGAAGTCAAGGGGACGGGAAGAAGGCAGAGGAGCAAAACCCAGATAAAATCCAGATTGTGGCAAGGAGGAATGTGAGTGGAAAGATACTTGGGCTTAGGCAGGCAGGATCTGCCTGGTGAACCCCGTCTGTCACAGATGGAAGAGAGATGCACTAGTACTGCTGGTTCTGAGAAGGGAGCTGAGGACCACAGCACGCATCTAGACTCTGCTGGCCGAGGAGCACCTGGGCATTGGGAATTAGATAAAGGAGGTGAGTATTTCTGCTCATTACGAAGCTATTGCCTGAAACTCAGGATGTGGATTAGTTGGGAAGCAGTACCAGGAACCAGGGAAGGCTCTGGGGCAGTGTTTACAGCACTTCTCCTTCATACAGGGGGAGGGTGGCCAAGAATAACCCTCCATTAGCCATTAGCAAGGTGAGCTGGTTGGATTTTTCCATTTGCCCTGTGTGTGGCTCTCATCTTTGTCCCCTGACGCATGCCAGCCCTGGAAAAGCCACTGCCCCTGTTGTCCCCAAACAGGCTTCTCTGTTCAACACTGCTCAGCTTGTGGGGAGGAGGCTGGGGCACAGGGAAGGACAGCACGCATCCCCGGCAGCCCGTGAGACACTTAGGCGGCGTTGGTCTCTTTGTTGCCACTCTTCTCTCATTTAAAGCCACACTGTTTACCTTCCAGTCTGGATGCAGAGGTGGAGGGCTGGCAGGCACGCTCTGGCTCGTGGTACCCTCAGGGTAGGAGACAAAAGGTGGAGGAGGGAAGCAGGGTTGATGGCAGAGCCAGCAAGACCGGCAGGGATTTTCCTTTGATGTGTGTCTCTGGGCAGCGCTGTTCCATGATCCCTCGGCTGCTGCAATTATGCCACTCTCTTCCCTGCCAATTTTCCATGTCCGTTAGTGCTGAGGTTGGTTTGCGACATTAATTCTTTCTCTGCTCGTTTGGGTGAATCAGCTACTGGCATGTCTCCGGTTTAAGAAAGCCAATGGCCCAGCGCCTTTGCCACAGCCATGCAGCGTGTGGTACACCACACGCAGAAGAGAGCACACAGCAGAGCGAAACAGGGTAGCACACGTGGTAGAAAAGGGAGATCTAGAAACCAAGTGGCCCAAAGCATGCTGCCTTCCCACCACCTGGGCTCGGTGTTGCTCCACACCCTGGGGGTCCTCCCCACAGACCCCACAAACCACAGTACTGGTCTGTGGTGGCATCCCTGCCTCCATGAATACCTGGGCCAGGTATTCATCACCGCACCAGCAAGAGGCTGGTAGTCCCCAGCCATGAGCACACTCAGAGTACGAGTCCATCACGTTCTCTGCCATTTATTCAAGCGTATGCTGAGAGCATCACCTCCCCACTGCAGGCCCTGCAAAGCTCTCTCACTCTTGTCCTCTCCAACAGTCTAAAAACAAGCTAAGGCAACTTAGTTTTATCTTGCCTGCATAACTTGAACCAGAAAGGCAGCTTAAGCACAGGAGGAAAACTATCCCCTTGCTGTGTGACAAGGAGTTACCCAAGGAACGCTTTGGAAACCCAGCTTTGAGCAGGAAGCTCATTTGAAAGACCCTTAGCAAGTGAACACAGGCATACAATGTGAAATAACAAGTCAATTATTTTAAGTTTCCTCGAAGCAGCAAGCCTGGAGAGAGTTGATGGGAAACTTGTGCCCCAGGATCAACGTCAGAGAGACAGGATTAGAAACCAGCTGAGATGGGGTGGATTGAGAATAAATGGTCACTTTTCAATATGGCAAAAAAGAGATGACATGAGCTATTTATGAGGCTGGATGAAGAAGGGACTGGTCTGGCACAACAGCTTCTGGCTCTCTGGACAGCAATATATTTGCCTCCCCCACCCGGATCCGACTTCCCAGCGGAGCCTCGGTCTGTGCTGCAGCGAGCTCCTGCTGAGGGAACTTCAGGATGTAAAGATGGAGAATGAGGTTTCCTTCTAAGCATGACCATGAGCTGCAGGGGAACGAAGGAACTGGTTAATAAGAGCGGAGACCTCAACGGGACGCTTGACACCGCTCAGAGCAGACTGACCTCAAACATATTCAGACATAATTTTCTGTGCTGGGGTGAGGGCTAGCGCTATCTTCTGAGAAGCTGCCAACTTGCTACCGTTGGAGACTCACAGAACCTAACTGCAGTGTCTGCAGCCACCTCTGTATTTCATTTCACACGTCGGAGACCTCCGCATAAGCAACAGCACTCAGTGGGACCAAAAAAATGCCGGCAGAGAGAGAGCAGGAGTGAGAAAAAAAGAGATTTTAAGATTTGATCAGAGATGCATTTCCCCTCTCTGCGCTGGCTGGAGAAAGCCCTGCCTGGCCAGGTGTGTGCCTGGGGCGAGGGACTGGAGGCGCAGCAGGCAGCAGAGTTTGGGCATGTCTGTATTACTGCACTCATACATTAAATTAAGGTGTCCCTCATCTGATCAGAGAGCACAGAGCAGGGCAAAAAACCCAGACTGCAGTGATGTGAGTCCGTGGGCTGAATGGCGTGGTGGGACATCTCTCCTGGTGACGCTCTGGTGCACTGGGAGCCTCCTGCTCCCCCCTGCCCCAGCTTACTGGGGTGAGCCCAATGCCTGGTGACAGGAGGAGTGGGCTGAATCCGCAGCAGAGAAGAGCGGACATCGAAGGCTGGGCTCCTTCCAGCACTTGTGCTAACATCTTTAAAGCCGCCTGGGATAACTGCGCTTTGCTGTGCTGCTGGCAGTGCAGGCATGCCCAGCAGCAGCCCTTTTATAGAAATTCATGAAAAACTGACTCAATGTCTTTAAAGGATGAGACCAAAGCTGCACACAGCCTCTGGGCTGAGAACCAGGAATCTTGTTCCCAGTCCAGTGCTTAATTCACTAATCGAGCCACTTCAGGTTATTGAAATGCCCCTCTTTGAGGCCAAGGATCGCATTAGTGTCTCAGTAGAAAAGCCCGCTGAGCTCTAATCATGTGTAGAGAGGGATGTTATGGAGGATGTCTTTTCTCTGGGCCCTAGGCATTGTTCCAGCAACTGGTGGTGTATCTTCCTAAATCGTCGGTGGGCCTGATGTAATAGGTATCTTGAGCTGCTCTGGCTGGAGAGGGGGTAAACGCCCTGTCTTCAGCAAAGTCAGGAGTAGAAATTAAAGCAATAGGGTACACTTCAAGGCTCTTGTGTGAAAATGGCCAAAGCTTCTGATGAGCTTAACCAGAACTCTACAGGGGTCTTAGGGCAGTTCCCTCAAACAGTGCCCGTGTGGGCAAGGCAGTGGAGATATTATGGGAATGCAAGAAATGCTCCTAACACAGCACTCATGCTTAGGCTTTGATGGTACCAAAGAGGACACAAACCCAGGGCACCTGTCGATGACAACATGAAGAAGTCCTTTTGGGAGAAGGTTAGGATTCAAGGTCAGGATTCATCAGCAAAATGGCATGGAGGTGCAGGGAGCTGGGTTTCTGACTGCTAAACACAGACGCTGGGGACTGTCTGGGCCTGGGGTAGAAGCTGGATTAGTGAGAATGCTCTGCCTGATGGCCATGGTTTTCTTTCAGGCCATGGATAAAGAGGGCAAGAATTTAACGTACACTCTTGGTCTTAGTGGTAGCACGGATGGGGCATTGCAACCTTCAGGTAAAAAAGAGGCCTGTGTCTAATTTAAAGCAGTTTGTTAAGTCAGTGAGCAATTTGCATAACTCTGTGATTTGAGGAGAGGAGAAGCAGCTCTGGTCATCTTGTCCTGGCTGCCAGTGCCCTGGAGCTGATGACCACAGGCATCTGGCAGGGAACAGCGACTCAAGACCTGAACTTCTGGAAGAACTGGAAGTCCTGCAGCTCTCTGCGCACAGAGTGTCCTTGTTTAGCAAGGGTCAGAGAGGGCCCTGCACTTTGCTGCACGCTCCCCAGCTTAGTTGGACAGCTGTTTCTCCCTGTCACCCTCCCTAAATCAACGGGCTCCTGTGCCTGCTGCTTTTGTATTTTTCCCAGTAGAAGTCCACAGATATCTGTTGCTAAATCCTTTAACTTAATTAAGCAGGAGTTAAACTGTTATCTGGCGTTAAACTGGTATCTGTGTGGTCTGAGCGCAGCCTTGCACTTGGCCAGTGCAGAGAATTGGGCTACAGCCACCCACCACATCCCACAAAGACACCGACTGGTCCTCCTAAGTGAGCAAAGCTGAAAGCTTTGGGAGGTGGTCGGAGGTGTGAGGACTTCTGTGAAGACTGGAGCACTCAGATAGTCTGATGGCGGTAGCCACAGGAGCCATGAAAATCGAGGAATGACTACCTACTGCCTAGTAAAGCTGAAAGGGGAATGAGTATAATAATTTGTCACTTATGCAGCAACCCAACAGGTTTACCTTTCCCCTCCCATTTCCCAGACAGAGGGGACATGCTTTGCACAGTCTTCCTGCATCAGAGCGGGGTGACTTGCACAGGTCCCAGCACTCCCTGGTAGCTGCAGAGGCAAGGAAGGGATGGTTATGACATTAACTCACGGGAAAATCATGAAGCTAAATGTTCTGGGTGATGCTGTTTTTAATAGAGGACGGTAGCACTTCAGAAACCCCTTTGGAATTAGGTGATCTCTCATCTGACTTACCAAAGAACTTGTGAGACCTGTTTCAGGTTAGGAGAAATGGCCGTAAATAATGAGCCGAGAGACCTGATCCAGATCCAGAGCATTAAAACTCCGAAGACCCCCTCTAAGGATGTTAAAAGGCAAGGAGCTAGTGTGGCTGCATTTGCTAGTGTCATTACCTGCAAATGAAGGCAGCAGCTCTGACTCATGTGCTTATGGAGGAGAATTATAAAGAGATCTGTATTCCCAATTACTCCCCGGGCTGGAGGGCAGGAGCTGGGAGATAATGGGCAAATCAGATTCAGAGGCGGAGGAAAGCTGTTCCTCTTCCTCTGCATGGCTGCACGAAGCCCACAAACATGGGATTTGAATTTTCTTATCTTTTACACAGCTTATCTCTTACATCAGCTTGAGAAAATATGGGCATGCCTCCACTGCCAATATTCATACACATGTGCTGTCTTGGCATGCTTTTTGACACCAGCGTGTCTTAACTCGGGTACTGATCGATGCCACGCTGCAAATAGGGCTTAAGGCACTTGCTGCTGCTGGCTCAGGGGACACGCTCTGAGCCCTGATCCCCACAACCATCCTGAAGCTGCTCGGCTGCTGAGCTGGGGAAAGGTTTTAAGAATCAAGGCAAATGAAATTCGGTCTCACATAATTTCCTCCAGTTTCAATCCTGCTCGTCGACAGAGAGGAAATGCTTTTCACATGCCAGCTGGTGACACTGCTTCATTATAAATTGCTCACCTCCCGTTTTCAAGTCATGACTGCAAAATACATAGGCAGCTCTCAGACCAGCCAGTCTGTCATCTCTGGGGTATCTGATGGTGCTTGGGCTTGGAGGTTGGTAAGAGTTGACTACAGATTTAACTCCTTTGCCTGGAGACAGGCTTGGAAATCTTGGGACTGTCTAAGCAAGCCCCCCATTATCGTCCTTGGGTACCAGATCAACTATGGGAATAAGGTCAGATGAAGACTCATTTCGAATGCCACCTTTGAAAGGACCAGGTCACTCAATCTTCTCTCCCCTGTGTTCTCCCGGCTCCTGCTGCAGTGTCTGCGACCCCCGAGGCCCGTGCCCTCGGAAAGCATTGCGCTCCCCACAGCCCAGTGTTAAATACCGCAGCGCGGGAGTGCGTGTGCGGGGGAGTGAGCACTCACTGGTACTTTTCCATCCTCCTGTTGGCTGCCTCGGTGGGAGCTGTTTGTAGGGCTGAAGCCAAGAAGTGTCTCGTGATGTGGCCAACCCTCCTTTGCCAGGAACCACCTTTGCGGCAGCAGCATCTTCTCCAGCCTCATAGTCATCTTTATTTTCATTTCCCTCTCCCAGCTGGGCAGGGGAGGGAAGGCAGCCAGCAAGCCGGTACGGATGGAGATGTCAACTGCATGGGGAGAGGCAGGAATTTAGCAGCCCCTGGGCAAACCCAGCACTTCTCAGGGTCTGGCTGCCATTTGCACACCTTTGTGGATTCCAGCCCCTCCACCAGAGTTTAACTCCTCCAGTGCCAGGCTACCACAGCCGCATGCAATTGCGGTCTTCTTCCTCTCAGAAGACATCCTCTTTCTTGACGCTTGTGACACAAGATTTAGAAAGGTGGTGAGTGAAGAAGAAGGTTGGGAAGTTCTCCAAGAGCAGGGACAAGCTCTGCTTCTCACTTCTGAGCCTTTCCTGAGTGATCTAGATGGTTCTTAGTCTGTGTTTGGGCAGCATCTGCAAGCAATGTGTGTCTTTGGTTGGCAGTGGTTTTTTTCATAATGGGACTCTTCAGTGCTGTAAAAATAATAGAGGTAAATTATAAATCACCTGCCAAAACAGAATTGAAAAGAATTCCTGAGAAATCACTTTAGCCATGAGACTGGAAGATTTTTAGCCAAGTCCTAAGGCCATCGGTGACATTACAGGTGGGTGTACCAATGTTTATGAAGATCAGTGTAAAATCCTGCATGACAAAGTTGGCAGCATCATGTAGGACACATTTTACAAGACAATAAGCACTTCAAGGAGGAAAGAGGAAGGGTGTTGCCTAGCTCTACAGCTAACTTCAATGCACCTGTTAATTGCAATTGAGTCATGAGGCTTAGTACACCCCCGTAATAGTGTGTGGCACAGATCATGGTGTATGGATGGCCACCACTTCAAGGCTTTACCCCTTCGAGGTCCCCTCATTGGCTTGCGTGGCTGAGATAGCTTCTTGTCCTTGTGTGAGGACAGAAACTGCCCAAGACAAACGGCTCGACCCTCTGCCCAGCTTCACCCCAATCCTCCGTATTGTCTCGGGCACATCCCTTATGCCAGGATTTGCAATGACTTTTAGCACAGATGCCATCACAACCTCTGCCTTTACATGAGGAGTCAGGAGAGAGAGAGCCAGGACCAGGCTGCCACAAGTGAGCCACATTTCCTGGAGAAGAGCAAACAAACCAAACCACCGATGTCTCATTTCACCAGAGCATGCCGACACCAGCTTACGCACACACTGCAAGTGGCAATAAACAGCAGTGACTTTTTTTCCTTGCAGGAAAAGTACAGTCAAAACTAGTCCTGGATGAAAAACCCCACCATGAACAACATGGCACTTTGTATTCTGGCTGGCAGTTGTGATTTGGTGGGGTTTTTTAAAAAACACGATGTTCCTTCGAGTGGACAACAGAAAGCTGTCTGAGAAAAGCAGAGCTCAGCCCAGCTCCACGATCCCCTTGGGCCAGCGTCCCCGTGAATCAGTCCCCTCCATTCGCCATATCCTGTGTCTACCTGCGTCTGTAAGTCACTTCTTCTCCGTCTCCATTTTCCCCCTCTTTGCGGCTCTGAACACTGCATGGTCTATGGCTCCAGCTGGGGAACAAGTGAGGACCTGTGTGTGCTCTGACCGAAGCCAATTGCTGTGTGTAAAGTGATTGAATACAAAAATTAGAAATGAAAAGGACGTTGGGGCGAGGTGGCCAAAGCAAACACACGTAGCAAACACATGGGGGAGAAGAAAGGTTTGTAAGATCCCTATATTGGGTAACTCTTAGAGTGTTGTGATGGACGTCAGGGAGAGAAACGTGGTCTGGTTGTGCTCCCGGTGGGCTGTTCTGCCAAGCTCACCAGGAGAAGGTCTGGTTACAGCACAGTAAGTAACAGGACCTTTGCTCCAGAGATGTTTTGGAGCACAAAGCTGGGCGTGAAGCTTATCAGGAGCAGTCCTCAGGGCATGGTTTAGCTCTGCGTGGTGCTGTGGGAGCAAAGAGTATCATGCCCTTCCCACAGGTTGGTTTATTGCAGGGCCTCCCCCCAACTTGCCATTACTCCCTGTCTCCCAGACAAGAGCTTGCACATCCCCAGCGCAGACCCCAGCTTCTCCCCGGCTCCTTTCTCTCAACCCCTCTCTGGAGAGGAGATGCTTCTTGGGATGGAGTTGATGGGGGCACCTGTTCAGCACCCTGCCACCCCCACCACAAACCCTGGCATGGGAGCAGGTCCCCAGGATGTTTTCCTACATGTTTGTAAGGAGCTTTTGAGTCATCCCAACCAGTCCATGGGTTATTTGTGCGCCGCGTCCTTCATTTACTTGGCATCTAAATTCAGTGATTGGACACCAGAGTCTGGCCCCCTGATTGTATGAAGCATGTTTTCAAAAACAGGACAATAACAATAATGTGCTTCTTCTTAGACATTTCCTTCACAGGTAGATCTTTGTGCTACCATGTATACCGTCATCGGACTCGCAAATATTTTTGCAAGCTCCCAATGGCTCGAGGAGTGTTTGTGTACAACAAATATGACCCTAAATCAGAGCAAATAGACCTTGGTGCCTTTTGGGGGGAATAGTTGGCTACTGCACAGCCAACATAAGTACTTGAGAGAAGAAAACAGCTTTTCTCTAGAGCAGTGGTCTCTGCTTTCACACTGTCTATGCCCAAAAATCATTACAATTTGGTAGCATTTTTGGTCGTGTGAGTTGGGAAATCCCAGTTTTGTTCCCAGTGACAGCGTGCTTAAAAACCCAGCAGCTGTGGGGTTTGGCATTGCTTGGCTTGGCGATTCGGCAAAAGGATCACGGTCACCATACATGCTCTGGAGTTTTCCCTGCACTTCTGCCAGCAGGTTTAGCTTACCTTTGAGCACACTGATCAATGAGAAGTTTCTGTCCCGCTTCTGCCCAGTCTGTACCTGCACTGATGAGCAGAGGCTATCTAAATCTACCTCTATCTATCCAGCTCTTTCATTGGAGCTAAGAGTGTCTTCAGTGACTTGATAGAGGGTGAAGAGATTTCAAATTTCCTTTGAAAATCAGCTGCATAGTGAATATAGAGACAGTGGAAGTGTGTCCATACACGCCTGTAAGTAGCTGGAAGTAAGGCACGAAACAGTTAGGAAATGCAAATCAGCCACGCTCCAGTGACTAAGTGGAGCCACAGTGGTTTCTTTCCGCTGCAGATCTGATTGCTAGGACACAATATATTATAAAAAGTAAGAAATTCAGCTTCTAACAAAAAAAACAACCCAAAGAAATTATACACCCAATTCTGAGGTTGTTCTGCACCCATGAGTTCAGGAAAATGGAGCTGGTGCTGGCTTGGGCCAATTTTAGGAAGAAGGTGATGTCTCTGTCGAGCTGTAATGAGAAACGTGCACCCTTCTGTGTAAATATCCGTCAGGTAAAATAACGTGCACTCCAGCATCACTTGGGAAGAAATGAAATTGTTATAATAAAAGATCAGCATGGGATTCAAGCCTCTCCTGGAAAGGAAACACGCTGGCTCCCCTGGGGGATTTCTTTAGCAGATGGAAATCCTTATCCTTAAAGATAAAGATCATGTGCCCAAAAGAGGGTAAAATACATTTTTTTTGTTTGTTTTTAGCTTTCAACATTATTACTTTTAGTAAAACCTGAAGATACTATTTCTTTACTTGTGGTTCTCTCCTTCTCTTTTACTGTACTCCTGACTCAGCTTGTCCTATTATCTGTGTAGACAGAGGGAATACATCTAATCAGAAAAAGACAGTGATGAGATTAAGCAGAAAGGATGTTACTTTTGGTTAAGATTTGATAGGCATAACAACAAAATCCGGGATGGCAGTAGATATGACTCCTAGTGAGCTTTCTTGCAAGCTCTGAGGGGAAGCTGCCCTTTCCTCCCAGCCCCGGCTGCTGTCGGGGGTGGGGGTTGGTGGGGGCTGTCAGGTATTCCTGGAAACACCCTGCCACTGTGGTAATCTACAGCACAGCAAAAGGCTATTTGCATTTCAATGTCACGATTTAGGAAAAAAGAAGAAGAAAAGACAATTTTACTGTTGGCTTATTCTCCCTCCCTCCCCGCTCCCCCCCTCCCCCTTCACTTTCATATGGTTTGTCACGGGGTAAGAGATGTAAAGGGTTACCAGTCCAGCCAGCAGCAGTCAAGGAGCATTTTGCTGATGCCCACAGAAGCTGCCATTTAAAACTGCCGGTGAATATACATTTTCCTGTCTAACCAGTGAAGAAAGCAAAGACCCGTTTGACCCACTATAGGGAAACCCGTGTTCGTGTTTATTTTCCGTTTTGCACTTGTTGATAGCGAAAACCAGGTGCAAACGTGTTTCAGGAGCAGAAACCAAAGGCTGCCTGTGTCAGTTTAATGTTTTCTCCGAAGTGGGGTCATGGGAAGAAGGTGCTGCTTCCCCAGGCTTATGTGGATACGCAGAATTCAGCTGAAGTTCACACGGGCTGCAGCCCTGCCGCCTGCTTGCTGCTATGGTCTCTATTGCAACAATTAGCATGAAAAGAGGAATGGAGAATAAAGCAAAGCCCGGGGGGAACATCGGCTCACTGTAAGAAGTGAAAATGTTAGCGCAGGCCAAGAAAGATTTTTTCTCTTGCTGCAAATCTGTTGTGTTCACTCTGGAGCAGGGAGCTGGCAGAGGGGCTGGAGCCGCGTCCGCATCGGCGAGTCTCCCTGAATGGCCCTTTTCAGCCCGCAGTTTGTGAAGAAAAGTGGGAAGGAGCCAAAACCAGGGCGGAGGAACATATAAATACTATGTGTAAGCAATGATGTTTTTTATTTGGAAGCAAACCCGTATAGTTGAGACTCACCTTGGATAACTCACAGCGGGGGTGGGAGAGCTCCTCCCATCTCCACTCGCTGCCGAAAAGTGAGTTTTAGGAGGTTTTGGCTGTTTGCTGGGCTTGGGAACTGCCTGTGCAGTGCAGACGTACAACTCAGAAATGCTGCCAGCAGCTCCCAGTGCTCCCAGGTGCTGGGGTGGGTTTTGTCATCTCTAGATGTGACAAACACCTCCTGTGTTCCCGACTTCCCATGGGTGAAGCTTCCAGGGAGTTTTAATGAAATACATGATGTGAGACTCACGAGCAGGGCAACAAGAGCATCCAGCCAGGGAGCTAACATGCTGTCACAGAAATAACGTCGTGCCAAGTGTGGCTTTGCTGCGGGTCCCTGTTGGGGACCTGCTCTAGTCTTGCCAGGGGAACAGTTTAGTCTGATGTCGCACGCAGAGAATATGACTTGGGCAGACAGAAAGAAAAAAGGACGGACCTTCAACTTCCACTGCACCTCTGGCTATTCTCTAGCCATTTCTTCCCAGAAAAATGAAGACCAGAGTGCTTAATTAGAAAAGATGGTGGTTTATATATTTATACAGCATTTTCATACTGAAACTAAGTGCTCCACAGAAAGTTACAGGGAAGTGTGCAGGAACAAGGTAAACACGGTAAGTGTCCTGTGCACAGCTGTAGCTGCCTCGTAATGATGGTGTTGTGTGGTGGAGGAGCTGTGAAAGTGAGCTGCGATGTTTCCCTGCCACTTGCCAGCCCCAAAATCCCACAGAACTTTGCCGTGTCCGGTGCAGGTCTGCTCTGCACGCAACCGTGCAGCTGTCCCACACAGCAAAGTAGGATGGGAAGGGAATAGGAAAAGCCAGCAGAGCTGGCATATTTGCGAGAATTAGGGTTTTTTTTAAACTTTGCCCCTGTGGAAAGATCCATTCTTAATTCATTGGGGACGACAGGTATAATTTTAAAAAAAAAAAAAAAAGCCTTGCAAGGTCAAGAATAGAAGAGACATATTTCACGTGAAGTCAATATTTTGGGCTTGTCTTCCTGTGACAAATAGCCGAAGCTGGTGAAGGCAAATGAAAGATTTTGCTTGTTTCTAAATTTTCTCATTTGGACCAGCCTGGGCATCTGCCCTGGGGTGGTGCGGGTGGCTGTCCCTTGGCTCAATGGAGACCGTCTCCTTCAGCAAGGCAAAAGGGGGAAAAGGAGGGGAAAAACAGTGGAGTGGGCTCATACGATGCACAAGCAGATGGAGGAAAGGGAATAAACAGAAGCTGTTTGCTTCCCCTCGCTAGGAGAGACTAGTTGGGCAGGCAGGAAGGATGGGACGGGAGGGACAGGCAGGAAGGCTGGCAGATGGTCAGTCTCGTGGAGGGGAGCGGGTGGCTTGTGCAAAGGCGGCTGGAGGGGCCATGTCGGGCACAGGATGGAGTTCCCGGTTTGCTCAGGAAGTCCGCGGTGTGTGTCCTCTTCCCGTCTTCCCGTGCTTAAGTGACATGTCCTGTTCATGATGCCAGCAGCTGAGGGATTTCACTCATCCTCCTGAAGCTGCCCCTTGCCACACTGGGGGACAGAGGTGATGAGAGGGGAAGGCAGAGAACTGGCTTGTCTTGCTACAGAAGAGGGAGAAAGAGTTCTGGTCACTGGGAGAAGTGTTGTTGGGTCCTCCTGAAGCACGATGTGAGTTGCTGTCTCACTCACACACTGGTCCAAACTCTGACCTCAACTACCCCATGAAAGAAATCCCTTCCTCCCTCCAAAAGCATCAAAAGTTCTATGCAGCCTGTGTGGCTCCTCTCCTGCTTTTCTACTGCTGCGGACCATCGATCTTCCAGAAGATGAAGACTTGCTGTGCCTCTTCATCCACTACTTTGAGAAGACCCTTCCCCTCCCCCAGTTCTCAGTCCCACCCCTTGCTGCCCCAGCAGCTTTGAGAGCTGTACTTGGAGTAAAACCATTCACTTGCATCTTCTTCTGCCCCATCAGCGTCTCGTATGATCATTTGGGCTGGTTGACAGGGGGATTCCCCACCCAGGACAGCAGGACAGTGCCGGAAGGCAGCCAGAGGCTCAATTGTTTTCTTTTGCCTTTCCTCAGTGGGTGTTCCTGCTGTGTGAGAGCGTGTAAAGCTGTTTTGCCCAACCGAGCTGGCGGGTTCGGATCTTCCTGCCATTAACACCTATGCAAAAAGCATTAGTGTGTCACAGAGGGAAATACTGACTGCCGGAGCCAAGCGGATGGAACGAGGATAAAAGCTATAGAAACATCTATACTGGCGTGGAGGCTTACTAGTAAAAACACTGTAATCCAGTAGTACCCACATTTCCCTCAGGCCTTTCAGGAGGAGAGGGACCATTGCATACCGGGATCTGTAGTTCCTCTGAGCTGCAAATGTCCAAACTGCAGGGAGAGGAATCTGCGGAGTTTCATCTGAAGAGATGGCTCCCCATGATGCTTTAGTTATAAGATAGGATCACATTTAATTCATGGCATCTGAATGATTGCATCTTTTTTTTTTTTTTTTTTTTCCTTAAAAACAGAAGGAAAGTCCTGGGTTTTCCTTGTTGTCTCCTTCCCCCTTGTCTTTACCTTGGGAAGATGCTGTGCTACCCTGCGTCACCACCTGAGAACCTCCCAGTGCAGGAGCATCCCTGGTTCATGTTCCTTCTGAGTGTCCTATGGTCCTGGCTGGGGACGGTGGCTCACGGAGCACTCCAGTGCACCGGCAGTGGCAAGGTGGATTCCACAGCTGGATGCAAGTGGGAGAGTCCAGAGCCAGCAGTGGACTCTCACTAATCCTCGGGCATGGCCGGGGCATGCAACAGCAAGAAAGAGCATCATGGCCAGCTGGGTTATGCAGCCAGGTCCAGGGCTGTTACCCACTTAAGTATTCCATGTCAGGCTGGTCAGAACACCTCGGTGTGAAAATTATTCAGGGGGTTTTATAGCATTTTTCAAATAAACATGCAGCGCAGACTATTTTCATGACTTTCCCAGCCTCCTGTAAAATTTGTCAACAGAGTGCTCGGGGAACAAATTAACCCTGTGTGCCTGGGGTGAAGAGCTCTGCAACAAGAGAAAGTCTTCTGCCCCTCACCGCCAGCAGAGCTGTGGGATGTATGGAGTCCCCCTGCCCTTTTGTCAAAGCAGGAGCCAAGAGGAGGACTGGCTTTGAGTAGTGCTCTAGGGCAGGCATTAACAGCCTCAGTGAGCCCCTGGCCAGCAGCCTATGTGAAAATATAACAATATCAGCGAAGGTTAAGAGGACTAGGTGCCTCCATGGGTGATGGGAATCAGACAACCCTTCCCATGGGGAACTCCCCCGCGATGCAGGGGAAACTGTCCCAGGAAGAAACTTCAGTCTTGTCACCTCCTCCCGGCCTTCAAAGAGAGCATTTCATCTCGGTGTGTGTCCTGCCGAGCGCGCGGTTGAGCAGCCCAGTTTATGGAGGGTGAAATCATTAACACGCTGGGAGCATGAATGCCCCGCTTCTACGGGAGCAGCCAGGCGGGCTCGGTGGGGCTGAGGTGCGAGTGAGCCAGCTGAGACCTGAAAGGGCTCAAACAACCCCCGGCACATCAGGGCAGCTCTTGTTCGAATGAGACTTTTAAAAACATTTTACATAATGTTGAAAAACCCCCATTAATTAGCAATGCCTATTTCTCTTTGTCCCTTAGGTGACAGAGATGCAGTCTCAGGCTCTTCCCTTTCATTCCTCCCCATTTCCTCTCCCAAGAACCCTTTCTTTTTTGATGTGTTTTTATTGTTGCCAAAACCACCAACAGCGTTTCTTTACGGGGGCTAAATATGGGAATAAAAGCTTGTGTAGTGGCTGCCAACCCTGGTACGTCAGGAGATGCTCCAGAAGCCTGCTGGTTGCACTGGGACCTGGGCTAATCTCACTGGCTGCCTTCGCAGTCAGCCAAAAGGGTAGTCCCTGACTACTCCACCGCACAGCTCCCAGGATCTGCAGGTCTAAGGCAGTGACAGCAATGGCAGAGGGGTCTGGTTCCATGGCATCTGGCATCAGATCCCCACTGCATCCTTTTTCACACCAGCCAGCAGAATGGCCCCAAAGACATAGAGCCTCAGGCTCTCCTTTAGCTGGAAAGTTTTTTATTTGTTTTTGATCAAACCAAACTAACATTTCTAAAGACACGAGTCCTCAGCAAGAGCCTCGGAAGACCTCTAGCAGAAACAAGGTAGACTCAAAGGAGAACAGCTCTCAAAAGGTCTTCTGTCGCATATAGGCTTTTCGTCGCTGCTCTGAGTCAGCATTTGGCCTTACACTTTTGCTTTTCCCTGCCCAGCTAGGAGAGTGGAAGAACTGGAGTTCCCAAGTATTTAGTAACTAATGTGACTACAGAATAAAAACAGTGATTCACACATTTATTTGTGAACTTGAGCCCTCTGTTTGCATTGCTGCTATTTATGGGTGGCGGAACGTTGTTTTTGGGTGAAAATATTTGCAAACCTCCATATTCTTTAAACCTTATTGATCATCTGCTCACATGTCCCTGCCATACAGGTGCTATTTTTTGTCATTGCTCTTTTAAACGGATTTCCTGTTCTCCATTCAGAAAGGAAAAAACCAAAACCAACACCCTCAAGAACAAAACCAAACCAAAAACAAAATAAAAAATTGGTGTAATTCAGCTCCTTAATGCCCAGTGTAAGGAGCAAACTGGAAATCAGATACTTCTTATCCTAAAAAACCCTGAAGAGAGGTTCATTGCTAGGTGCTTTGGAGTAGCAAATGTTCTCAAAGAAGTTGGGGTCACTCCCCAACAAAGAGAAGAAAAGGTCATGTCCTGACAAATAATGACTGGAGTAGGACAGAGCTGGTCCTGTGGGAACGCTCAGCAAATCACTCTCCAATCTCTTCTGATCGTGAGATGCTCCAATAACCCAATCTGGCATTTCTCCCATGACTGACATCTTTTCTTTCTCCATGAGCACCTAACCCTGCCTCTGATGTAACCCAGTCATTGCAATTTTTGGGTTACCCAGGTTAAAAAAAAAAAAAAAAATTGAATTGTGGCAACTTTAAATGTTTTTTCCATTAAAGCTGCTTGGCGCAGTGATTTCCCTTCTGTCTCACCCTTTGGAGCGCTGCCTCACTCTTTATCCACATTTAGGTTCAGGACGTCAAGACGTCTGAGCCCAAGTGGTTTGGGAGTAAACAGGGCTAATAGAAATACCTCTGGACAATGCCTCTATATTTAAAAAGTAACTATATATACTATGTGTACAGACTATTAATGGGGTCTTTGGCCACACAAATGAATCCGGTCACCAAGCTTGAGAGCACATTCAGTTATTAGTCATCTCCTCGACATCTCTGAGACGAATCCTGCTAGGAAGGGCTGTATGGGAGCTAAGGCTTGTGTCAAAGAGGGCATAGACCTCAGCCAGATTAACCACAAACCCACTGGGATGGGTGGCTTAGACACGGGGCTGTTAAGGAAGAGCAGATTTGTTCCGACTTCTTCCAACGTCACCAAATTATTATTGTCATTGTTTGACATGGATGCTACTGTCTGAGTGGGAAAAAAAAAATCAGATTTATTGAATCCTTTTGTCTCCTCTGATTTTACAGTTGTGCTTTTGTTCCTGTCTCTCTCATTGGTATTTCCTTGGCAGCTCATGAGGGATTTCTTTTTTTGAATGATCGAGCTCCTTTTGCGCCAAAAGAGAAAGGAGAGACAACCATTCTCCAAAGCTCAGGAAATGTGACATCACCCAAAATGCAGACCCAGCTCTTTGGCGGCCAGGTGGTAAAATGAAATATTCTCAGCCGCCTCAGCATCTCCACTGCAAGGAAATTAGAAGCAGAAACTTGGGATGACAGCCCTTGGCAGCTCTATTCGACTTTGGTTTGGGACGCGAAAAATGCCAGCTTGGTAAGGCTGCTAGAGAGAATAACAAAAAGGTCTAAATTTTGCCAGAATTGTGGATTTCTGCTTCACCACTGAGCAGAAGCTGTGAGTGGTGACTAACACGTTGCTTGACACAGTCTGGCACTTCTGGTAGATGATCGGCCTGGGGAATCACAGAGCCGCCGTTATCCCAGCCAACCCACCGCCTCATCTCGGCAGCTCTGGCATGGGAATGGCAGCGCTCGCACACAGAGGGGCAGGGGAAGCTGGCAGACAAATGGGCATTTTACTTCACATCCAGACAGGCTGCAGAGCATGGGAGCTAACACACATCTAAGACCGAGGGCCGCCGTTGGGCAAATTTTTGGAAGAGTGCATTTCCGTTTCAGCGGTGGGCACAGACGCCGGGTTTTTGACAGAGCGTAATGCTTTGGGAAAGCAAAATGTGGCCAGAAATCTTGCAGTGGGACAGCTGGCTGCAAGGGTTTTGGAAGGCAGAGCTTTGTCCCGAAAAGGTATGTCTCTTCTCAACCCCAGCATTGATAGGAAGAACTATTTCTGCTGCTGCGGGATTTGCCAGGTGATGTTTTATGGCCTGAGTATAGGCAGGGAGGTCCGGTGGAAAAGTCACCAGTTCTGGTCTTAAAACCTTAGCCCCTCTGCATTTCTCGTGTCTGCGTGCTTTGATCAGCTTGACTTAAGGTCTTTATCTCGGGAATGGGTTTGACGGTTTTATACTGCTGTTTGGTACCTGCTGTGTGCAGAACAAGCAGGCAGCTTCCCAAGGTGATGTGTGACAGCACAGAGTCCTGCACTCTGAAATTTGTTCCAGATAGGCACTAAAGGCTTCCCAAGTAACACCACGTACCTGGTCCTCCACGGCAGGGACAGCAAAGATGGCCAAACACGGTGGTCACACATCCCATATAGCTGGTATAATTCTGTCGTCACCTCCGGGTGTTGTAAGCCCATCTCCTGGGAGCTATTCCCAGGGGAGATTTCAGCTGCAGTGTTTGAAAGACCCTTCGTTACCTCCTAGCAGAAATGTTGATATATCCCCTCCCAGCACAACAAGGGTGACCTTCAGCTGAGGACCCAAACCATCACGGAAATAAGAAATGAACCGTAAGTGGGTTGAAGTCACCCAGCCTGTTCTCAAGGCTGTGTGCCACCTGGGAAAGGGCAGTCTCAGGGAGGAAGGATGGACTCAAGCAGCCCTGACTGCAGCACCGTAACCAACCCCACGCAGCACAGCAAATGCGCCATAGATCCCCTGCAGTACCACACCTGTACAGCGGAGTAAATGCTCTTTGCTACAGCAGCATCAGAGGACAAAAGGAGAATATCAAAAGCCAGGTGAGTGGCCAGAGGCGGGCAGCTGGGTTAGCCGCTAATGCTAAAGACTCCTCTCCATCCGTGGTTGGATGGAAGTGGAGAAAGTGTCCCAAAGCCGTTCAGAGCTTGCTGGGTACTAGACTCTGCGAAGCTGTGGCAGCGTGTAGTCCTGCGGGCTAGTCTCCCTGCTGCAGGACTGAGCCACAGTGCAAATGGCTCATCTCGAGCTCCACGGCTGCTTTTTGACACAGGCTGGCTTGGGCATTGCTACACTGCACCCTGTTGGGCTGTTCTGCTGCATCCCTGCCTGCAGGTGAGATTAAAGGGAAGGTGGAAGGAGCAACCCTTGGTCCTCAATGGTGAGCTTCACTCCATGGTTATCCATGGACACAACTACCGCATCCTGCTGCTGCTATTGTGGCTGTTTGGTAGAGACACCGGAGATGGTAGTCATGGGGAGCAGACATCTTCTCTGTCCTGCCCAGGCACAGTCCCCTCAGCTCTTCTGGTCTTTTTTGGTTATTTTTACTTGACCTGCAGCATTGGTTGTATTTCTACTTTTTTTTTTTTTTTTTTTTTTTCCCAGGTGTACATGTGATGGCTTTCTTTAGAACAAACCTGGGGGTGACTGTTTCTGTTTATTTTTAGAGAGCCTATATGGAAATGTTCTTCTCCTCCTCCACCCCAGGGCCAGGTTCAGCGATGGAGGAAAGCGTTGAGAAAACCAAAGAGAGCTAAAAAATAAAAAGCCTGGCTCTTCGCTCCCACACATGCGAGGAGACCCGAGAACCAGGTAGAGCCTTCTCTTGTTGAGTCCTTAAAAGCTTCATTGTGATGTCTTTGCAAGAACATATTTATTTTGTTTCCTGAGCCGTATGAGCAGGGCATTGTATCTGCTGGATTAAGGCAGCTCTGTGCTGCTCGGAGAACTATGAAATCCCTCCTCTGTCAGGCTGATGTGAAAGGATCCCATTCATCTGGGCGCTCCCGCCCGGTGGGGTCTGCTTAGCATTCATCCCAAAGTGCCACAGAGCTCCTACTGCTGTCTCTGGCTCACGCCGCTCCTTCCCTCCTCTCCCACATCCCCGCTGCCCCACATGTACCGGCAGCCAAGAAAAGAGAATAGGGAACCTTTGCTCGGCGGCTGCTCATGGGCTGCTTTCCGCTCATTGGTATGCAGCGGGCATTTGCCCCAGTACCCTACTTTAGACCAGTAAAGGCTCCTGGCCCCGCTATGCGCCAGCGACGTGCGGTGCAGCAGATCCAAGGGATGGGGGCACTGTGGGAGGGCAGCCGCCGGTGACGACATGTGAATCAGCAGCATCCACGCCATGGCAGCCAGGGCAGTGACCCAAGTGAGCGGCGCGGGCTGGGGGGGGAGGACGGGGAGAAAGGGTGCGTGTGAGAGCGGGTGCGTATGAGTGTGCCTGCGCACGCGTGGCGGTTTAGCACGTGAAGGGGGACGTGACGCACGGGAGCTGGGAGAGACAGGAGGGGATGTAAATCAGCGAAGCGGCTTGGTGTCGCAGATGTGTGGGAGAGATCAAGGGCTTGCCCAGTTTCCGCTTTCTTCTCCAATGTTTGCTTTAATGGTGACCAGCCGTTGGGTTTTGTTCATAGTTCGGATTCCTGATACGAAGCCAGATACTATTTATTTGCTCTAATTTTTCTTTTCTAACATCTGTCTAGGGTCTGACCTTTCTTTTTTTTTGGCAACTGCTGGTTGGAGACAGTGTTGGGGGAAAATTGTGAGGACAGCTCTTGAGAATTAAGCATTGTCCAAGCCAGGCACTAAGCAATGTTTCCTTCCTTGCTCAGACCATGTCCAGATGAGATTGGACCTCTGCCTGAGCATCTGTGCTCAACAAAGCTCCCAAATCACTCGTACCTGAGAGATAAGGATGACTCTAAATCAGCCCAGCCCATGCAGTATGTAGGACTGAAAGAGCAGCCGTTGCTCAGAGCTGTTTCTCTTTCTGAGGATGGTCATTTCTGCATAAACATGAATTTACAGCCTTGTCAACTTAAACTTAGTATTGAAAAATAGGTTGGTCAGCTTGGACTGGAGCTTGAGGCTTCAGGCAGGCTCTGTTCTTGCAGGTCAGCAGTGACAGAAGGAATTGGAGGCACAGAATGCAGTCAGGGGCCAGCATCTCATCCTCCTGGGCCCCTCTGCACCTCCCAGGTCCTGGATGGGACTGGATGGGGTATAGAGGATCCTCCGATGGGTTGCTCTGTCTGTATGTGTGGCCCTTGCAGCAGAAGGAAGTATCCAAAGTCTCCTTGGGAAACGAAGTGCGTAGCGACAGCAGAGGAAGCCAGCCAAACCTCACAGTGTGTGGCCACATTGGACCTCTGCTTTGCCCATCAATAACACCATTTATTGTTTTTAGAGGGAAAAATATACGTTTGTGAAAACAAGATTTCCCAAGCTGACTGCTTCTTCGGCGAGGGGGAGAAAGGGGTCTCTGGCGTGGCTGGAAGGCACCGCTTTGCTGCCTTCTGGACCCCTCCGGAGGCATCGCATTTCATTTGAGTTGTCATTTCTGGTTACACTTCCAAGCCTTTTTATTAACGGTAGGCAAGGAACAAGCGCCCCTTTCTTCCCACCACGGGACTTGCTCGGGCATGCGGGGGGAAGCCGGTCCCCAAAGAATGGGCTACAGAGGAAGGACAATCCCATTGCACCCTCCTGGTGATGGCTTGGCCACATCCTGCACGGGCGAGAGCGCGCCTGCGAGCCCGGGAGCAATTGAAACTCCATCTCGATAGCTGAGCGCTGACCTCACTGGAGACATGACATAATCACAGAGCTCGCGAGAGAAAGCCCTGGGGACTGGTGGCTTAAAACACTGCTGCCTTATGCCTGGAACAACACTTCCAGTCTTCGAGCCTTAAGAAGCTCCGGTCTGTTGGCAGGACGCTGCTCAGGGCTCACCGGAGGCTGCGGTACTTGGGGAAGCTCAGTGCCGGCTCCGGTGGGAGCCCCAGGCTCCACCAATGCCTCCAGGGACCTCTCCTGAGTGTCACTCCAAAGCAGCAAGCAGTCAGTGCTCTCTGCTAAGGGGCCCCTGATCTCAAGATCTTCGCCATTTTCGGTGGTGTGTTTTACAGGACCAGCTGTTGAACGCAGAAGAAGCAATATCTGCCACTTCCACATGGCAGATGGCAACTGGGACATTGCGTCCCTCTCCCAGGGGTCTGCTTTGCTCTCCTTTCCATCGCAGCTCCCTCTGCGGTCAATGGAGTCACATCCAAGTAACCAAGAGCAACCCGGGGGTGTTTGAGCACATGCTTTATGCACTAACAAGTAACTTCAGCATCCCACTGCTGGCTGTCACCTTATCGTCCAGGGTCAGCACACAACCACTGAGCGCAGTGAGACCAACTCCCTTGCACCCATCCACTCAGACCCTCATCACACGGGCTTTTGGTGACACTCCCTGGGTTCGTACTAGAGGGAGCAGGCTCACCGGCGGTGACTGTGTCCGGACCTCTGGGGAGGAGAATATAGCCGCAGATACAAAGACGGTGAATTTTTTTTTTTGGAGGGGGGGAGCAGATAAAATGTCCTCCATCCAAGAAGACTCCTTCAAGAAAGAAAAGGTCTTCATGACACTATAGGAGCCAGCAGTCTCATGACAGCTCGTTTCATGTGGCATTTGCTAAATAGAAGCCAGCTCTCTCTAAGAACGGGTTTTCCTGAGAAATTCCTACACTAATGTATGCAATCTGCCTGTGGAAGGGGTGTTACACATCCTCCTGGGGCCTCATCCAACAGGGGTGTGAATCTGTCACGGTTCCCTGGGGCTCAGCTGGGCTCATCAGCTCCAGAAGGAAAGGCTTTTGCATGCTCTGCCTATCAGCCAGGACGTGACGGACAACCCTTCACTCACGTACGGGGAGGCAGCTAAGCATGCAAACCACACTAGCTATATTTCCTGAGTATAATTTGTTCCTAAAATGCCAGGAAACCTGCTTCTAAACATTGTCAGGCTCTTGTTCCTCTGGCCGCACACATGTGATCCAGCTAGAAAAGAGGATTTTACGGTACCAGGCGCAGAGGTCGTGCTCAGTCCAGCTCAGAGCTGAAGTTACTGATGCAGTCCCAGTTTTTACATTTGGATCTTTGGGCTGCAGGCTGGGAAGATCAAAGAGAGTTTCTAGAGCCTGTTAGGCACCTCCAGGTCTGCTGAACGATCAACTGCTTCAGCTGGCAGGGGTGAGCCCCAGCAGGGAACACCGTGCCCGTGACTGACCATCCAGCCAGGATCAGGTGAGATGCAAATGCTGACTGGCATTTGGAGGAGTGGCCTTCAGTGGAGTTTCGTTGGTCATTATATGATTCACACATTGGCAAGTGTGAATCCACCCTGCCTTGTGCTATCGGAGGCGGTCTGTCATCCCTTGTCACCACAAGGCTGGGCTGGGAGACGGACCAGCTCAGAAGGGGACTTAGAGACAGAAAGTCTTTGATGGGAAAAAAGAAGCATCCAAATGACTCTTTTCTCAGTAATTTTTGCTAATTATAAAGCCATTGACTGCTATTCCCAAAGCCTCCCTGCGTGAGGGAGCTTAATCACCGATGACAATTTTTTGGCATTTTCAGAGTTGTCACTGACAAGAACACACACCAGACACCTCCACCCAACAGCAACATCTGCCTTGGCAAAATGAAGCCTCCACATTGTTCTCAGCTCCGTCACTTGCTGTGTCAAATTCTTGACGTTTGCCCCGCTAGCCACACCATGATGTTGGCTTAAGGTAGCTATGGACATCTCAATGGTTTACAGAGCATCCTTCTAAGAAACAATACAAACATCATCTCCATTTGTGGCCTGTGTTAGACTGATGGGAGATTTAGATTTATAAACTCCTAGATGTTGTTCACAGAGCCTCCTGAACACCTTTGACACTGCTGGTTTGGATGTGGAGATTTTGCAGACAACTTTCAGCCCCAAAATAAAACCAGGCAAGAAGCTGTATTGCCAATGGGGAAAAGAAGGAACCGCTTGCCCAGCAGCTGGGCCATGGGAACCTGGGGGGAAGCAATGCTTCATCTAGAGAGACCTAGGCCCAGATTACAGCTTCACCTAAAGTGCCAGCCCCTCCAGCCAGACATGAGAGCGGTCTCAGCTGTGAGCCAAGACTCCTGTGCTGAACATCCAAAGGCGCTGGCTAAGCCCCTTCCCTCTCCAGACATAATCCTAATTGCCGATGCTTGGCAGCCACTCCGTCATGAGCAATAAGGGAAATTCATATTTTGTGTTTTAAATGTGTTTATTAGCCAAGAAGTTATCACCTGAAAGTGGATGCTAGGGCATGTCCAGAAACCTCTTT
>NW_009646608.1:7111723-7117975 GCF_000708025.1 Charadrius vociferus | reverse complement strand
CGTCTCATGGCAGCTTGGTACCAGCTTGACGGCTGCTAAAGCTGTGCAGGAGTCTAACGAAATCCAAGGGTCTTTTTTAATGTCACAGAGTAACTTTTTGAATGACTAACTCAGAAGTAGAGTTTTTTGAGAAGCTTTACGGTCACTGGAGGAAATTTGTGAGTTGCAATGTGTGGCTATTTGATGATGGAGAACACGTAAAATGATCTCTTGGGATGAAGCTGGCACGCCTGCTCTCTTTATGCTTGTGACCCGGTGCAAATTCACGCTCTGGTCTTGCAGTGTGAATATCCCACTCATCTGACTTCTCCACACCCCCAGTTAATTACAACTCTGCATTTCCTTAAAGAACCCCAGGTGCAAACATACAGATTAGAGGCGGTTACAGGAATAGGCTAGTTGGCCTGCAGAGCTAAAAGGTTATTGTTGTTTCCACGGAGGTTTTATACAGTGTGCGTGTGTGTGTGCATACATATATTTATATTTCAATTATATTTATGTTATTATTTCAATTACAACCATCCATCTCTTCATAATGCCTGATTTCATTCTGCACCGGATTAAGCCCTGGTTGAACGCCAGCTCTGAAATGGCATGAATGAGTCCTCACAGCGTGGGGAACCTTTCATCATGAAGGTCTTGAAATAAATGTCACCACCACTCTCATCTCTTTCTCTGAAACCCTCTTTTGCCCCATCCCTCCTTCCTACTCACTGAGGACACTATGGCAGTGTATTGACTTGTGAAGAAAGAGACTCTTCTTAGGTATCGTACGTGCTCTTCAGTTGGAGGGAGGTTGGGAGCTATGGACAGTTTGTGCTTGACCGTCCCTTGAGATGCTGTGACAAGGGTCTTGTCTTCACTGCCCAAATAAAAGTAACTGAAACTCATTATGCTCTTCAGCTCAGATGCAGAAGTGAAGAGGAGGCATTATGGTTTTATTGCAAGGCAGATTTACCTGAGCCAACCCTTGGCACCGTTCAAATGTCCTACTTGCCCTGGGATAAACACATGCCTTTAGTGCTAGAAAAGACAAGATCAGTGACTGCCAGGTTCACTGTGCCACCAGACTGAAGACTCCATAAATTATCTAGTTAATTTAAAAATGTAGACAGGCTTCAGCTTAGCCAACTGCAACCTGTTGAGGAGTCTTAAAGACTGCACATGAAATCATTAGATCAAACCATTTTTGAGATATAACACAAGAGTTTGGAAGAAAGTATCTCTCAGCTTTCTTTGTGGCCTCTACTGTTCGCACTGCTTTGCAGATATAGACAAATTTCATATGTGTCCAAAAACATCACTTACAGCCTACTCACAAGAGTTGTAAAGCTGAACATTGTTTCTGGGGATGGCTGAGTTGGGATGCGGATGCCAACGTGGCTGAAGGGAGACGTGGTAGGATTTTCTGAATCAGAATGAGAGGGAGTCCGGGGCCGTCTGCCCCATGAGGCGGAGGGGAAGCACTGTGCACGTGTACGGAGAGAGGCAAGGAGAAGGGGTCTGGAGCTGGCAGAGGAAGACAAGGGTCAGAGAGTTTGTTGCATGTTCCTGTCCCAGCGGAGCTCTCAGCTCTCCCCTTTTGTCAAAACATCCAGCTTGTACATCTATGGTCCTGCCATATGGGAATGCAAGAGTCACTATACACAGCCTTCCCAACTCCAACGTCATATATGTAAGCAGCGCAATGTCTAGGAGCCACAAGCACCTCCACAGCCCTTTGGGAGGCTTTTAGCTGACACAAGAGGAACTTGTGGCTGGCAGGGGGTGAGACTGTCACAGCCTAATGCTTTGCCATCTCATCTTGGGGCATTTTTACTCTAGACTGATACTTAGGAGCAAGGGACACATCATCTCTTGAACGCCAGGATGCCCAGAATGAGGAGGGTGTGAATCATCAAGTGGAAAGCCACATCTGAACAATAGTCAAATTCCTGAGGATTCATATCTTTGGAGCTTTCAGATGCACCCGTGCCAGGGGGAGGAGGTATAGTTCAAAACGAGACAGTCTGAAGTCTGTTTTCTAAGGGTCTATAAACCATTTTACAGCTTCAATCATTCTCACATGCTGCAGTTATTGCCTTAGTAAATATATCAACACGGAAGCACAAACTCCTTTAAAGCTAAGGAGATACCCCAAACACCAACAAATGGATGAGCTGCTGTGAGCTGTGGTGGAATAAATTCCAGGCTCCTGCGGGCTCAGATGATTCAGGCTTTGCATTCTCATGGTTTATGATTCCACCAGATTTCCTTGATGCAATTATTTTCTTGCGACTCTGCAGTCTACAAATTCTAAATATAACCTTGCACATAAAATAATACCCTCATTGCTGAAACAGTCACTTGCCTAAAATCCTGCCAAACAGACGCTTTTTATATTACATTAGTCATGAGCTGTGGCTGACAACAAGTTCCTCTTTGCAGACCCCTCCCAGAAATCTTGTGGAACAGTCCTTTCCTTTTTTTTTTTTTTTTTTTTTTTTTTAAATAATTCCAGGCTAGCTGAGCATATCAGGCAGGAATACGTTAACATTTTCCAGAAGCGGCAGATGTCTCATGCACCCTTTAACAGTTGCTGCTGGTCCTTTAACAGATGTGTGGGAAGGATGCAAGTGACGGAGCTGGGAAGTGGTGTCATTGCTCAACACCAATAAAGACACGAGGCCAGGCTTTGAAAATAGCTTTTATAGTCTAGGAAGGACGAGTAAGTGAACCTAGAGACCCTCTGTGCTAGTTAGTGACAACGTGCCCTGCTGAATCCAAGGTTCAGACTTCCATCTTGTCCTTTACATTTTCACAGCTCAGGTTCTGAGCAAGGTGAAGGCTGTAAAATGCTCCCAAGATCAAAAGAGTCCTTCAGGGCTCCTCCAGCCAGGGGTGGAAGAAGCATTCAGTGCCGAGAGGTGGAAGAGTGGGCCTCCTCCCATGGTCAGAGCCATGGGTATCTGTTTAGGTCAGTGCCAGAGAAGCCTTCATCTTCACCACCTGGCTTCACCCATTTCTTCTCACCAGAACGAGGTGGGAGCCAGAGCTCCAGCTATCCCTGCACTAGCCAAGGAAACAGGCTTAGATGATAGAATAGAATAGAATAGAATAGAATAGAATAGAATAGAATAGAATAGAATAGAACAGAACAGAATATTGCCGTTGATTTCAGTTGGAAGGGATCTACAATGATCATCTAGTCCAACTTCCTTCCTTCCGTGGGGGAAAGCAAACCCCTGGTTGTTTCCCATTCCCTGAAAGGGACAATAGCAGCGACCCTTAGGATGCTGTTCTTCATCAGCTATGTGGATACCAGGACCTCTCTGCCTCCCTTCCCTTTAGCACTGACCCAATGCCTTCCAGCATCTCAAAGTTGAGGTAGTAGGTTTTGGGGTCAAGCAGAGAGCAGCACTGTGCAATAGGGTGTCCGTTGCAAAGCAGACTGGGATTTGGTCTTTTGTTCAAGCACCGTTAGGAGGAGAAGAAGGAAGAGGAGGTGCTGGGTGTGGTGCCACTGCAATTTTCCTAGTGACAAAGCCAGTTGAAGTTCGCATCTTGCCAGCCTCCAGCTACTTGTTCCTCTCTGCTGTGAGGCAGCTGGCCACCCCACTCTGTTGTGCCAACTCATGTCTAACTGGGTCAGGGCTCTGTGTTTAAAAAAAGCCCTTGAGAATAAACATAAGCTTTCTTACAAACCTCGATCATTTCACTGATTTTAAGCATAAAATAGGTGCTCATCAAAAGGAGTTTGGGTGAGGGAAGGGAAAAAAGGTGGGAGGAGAACCTCTCCTGTCTGGTTTTCCACCAAACAAACCATACTTGTTTTCCACCAAGGCATTGATTCAAGCCCAGAGCATGTGGGAGTCAGCACGGGCTCTGGAGGGAGCACTCGCACCGTCTCCTGCAGACAGATAATCTGAGTAAGAGGTAACCTGCCTTTTCCCAGCAAACACACAGGGATCACCAAATCTCCACTCTGCTCCTCAACTGCCTACCAGGGGTGGTGTGGGTTGTCAAATGAGCATACAAAGCAAGCGCTCGCATCCCTCCATTGGCACGCTGTGCGGCCAGCTGGAAGGGAGGCAGCTCTTGTGCGAGACAATGTTCTGCGCAGGCGACGGATAGCTGATGGGATGTGTAGCCAACAACATGGGGCTAGAGTTGCCATTGCTGTGGCTGCTCTCCGGGGACCTAAGAAGCGTATTCCTCATTCTTGAACTCAAAAGCGTGACTATTTTAACCCCGCTCTCCATGGCAACAGTGTCTCTGCTTCATGTACCCTCCTTGTTGTTCTTGTGAAGGGCTTGCCCAGATCCGACCACCTGAACTAGTGGCTCATAGCTAAGCCAAGCCTTTCCCACTCCCTACATCTCCCGGATGAAATTCTTTCAAGAACAGCTTGTTCCTTTTTGGCCTCGGTATTAGGATTATTAAATAAAACTTGGATCCAGCTCTCGAAACCTTCCCCCAAGATGCCTTTTAATTAAAGCAGTGGAAAGAAAAGACCAGTCTAAATGTTGTAACATTTTTAATTAGTGAAACCTTTATTTTATTTGCTAAAAAACAAGATTACCTCTAAGTCCATTAAAATGAGTCCTTCGTTGAAAGGCTTTGCAGTGTGTGTGAAAGGGAGATTTAAAGGATATTAATGAGGGCTTAAACATCTTAAACATGCTAAAATAATTGAAGAATGATATTTTTTAATGGAAGAACTTAAATAACCTTTTATTCCCACCACGCTGAGTGGGTATGTTTGTGTGCTGATGCTTTTGAGGTTCACTTGAACATACACTTGCATGGGCACACACCTGCCTTGATCCAGACCCACCCATTCATCCATCCCTACTGCCATGGGGAACTGTAGTCCTTCCCCGATAATTCCTGGATAAAGATGTGTCTCTGAGACAGTAAATACCTGCTCAATTCATAAACACTTCAGCTCCAAGTCCTCTTATTTACACTCCTGTGACTTATTTATTGCAATGGAGGACACTGTCTCCTTTGGCTTAGAGGATTTTTAGGAAAGGGAATCGCTTAACATTTTCAGAATCAGTTACATTTTACAGGTATCACTCAGAGACATGAAAATATCCAGGTCACTTTGTAAAAGTCCAAGATGGTGGCAAAAGTTGTTCCTACTCGGACAAACCCTTGAGGGTTGTGTGCTAACAGGGCTCACTGGTCCTGACTTAGCAGAGCACAGCTTACTCAAATGCTTTCTTCTCTGGGAATCCACCACATGCTTTAATGAACAATGTCCAGAGGCTCTTCATAACCTTCTGGCTGAGGAACCTGCTCGGAGAAGGTAGTGCTTGTGTTCACAAAGATGTAGCCAAGCTAAATTGCTCTACCTGCCTCTCCACTTGGGTGTCTTGGATAGACCTAGATAATATCATAGCTCTGCCATTATGGGAAGACATACAGATGTTAGCCAGCCACACAGGCACAGGCCACCTGGATGTTCTGTCCACAATGGCCTGTTTTCTTTTTGTTTTGCCCTTTTGAAGGCATTGTTGTATGGCCTCTTGTTAGTGCAAAAGGAAGAGCCTTGAAGAGACCTGTGTGTTCTCTGTATATTATAGTTAAGCAACAGAAGGCTGAAAGTGATTCAGGCAGCCAGAACAGGTTATTCACAGCGGGAAGGTCAAACGATCAAGTGGAGAGGATGCTGCTGGAAGTACTGAGACTTTTGACATTGTGGAAACTTGCCTGCTCTTGGTCATAACAGATGGCCTGATTTTAGGACTCTTGACCACATAACTCCATTGGAGAGATAGGACGAGGGTGAATGGCTTTAAACTGGAAGAGGGCAGGTTTAGATTAAACATTAGGAAGAAATTTTTCACTGTGAGGGTGGTGAAGCACTGGAACAGGTTGCCCAGAGAGGTTGTTGAGACCCTGTCTCTGTTTAAGGCCAGGTTGGATGTGGCCTTGGGCAACCTGGTCTAGTGGGAGGTGTCCCCTGTCTATGACAGGGGGATTGGAACTCGATGAACTTCAAGGTCCTTTCCAACCTAGACCATTCTATGATTCCATTGCCTGTCTTCTCTCAGAGACCATGGCCATGGCCATCTTCTGTAGGAGGTTCTTTCACCATATTCAAGCCAAAGCACCCTCCTGCTTTCCAAGGCCAGTGCAAACCAAGCCAGGGTTAATCCATCCAGCCAAGAGCTCCACTGGCTAAAGGGAATTGCACTGGAAGGATCCCAAGGCACAACTCTCAGCATGAAACAGCACTTTGCATGCAGTCATCCAGCAAAAAAA
>NW_009646608.1:7107639-7111701 GCF_000708025.1 Charadrius vociferus | reverse complement strand
CGGCCGTTCAAAAGACCTATTCCTTATGATAGTAAAAAAGTACTGATTACTATTAAAAACCCAAACCCTGCAGGAAAGCAGGGAGGGGGAGTTTATGGCCATTGACCTTTTAACTCAGGTTGGTTTATAAAGAGCTGTCTTTCTGTTGCACCACTGGGATTGTACAAGTTTCTTGGCCATGAATGGGAGCTTTGTAGGATTCTACTGTGTGGTCATTCACAGGCAATCTGTTGGTCTTTTTAGAGACGTTTAATAAAAAAGAAAACCTATCTGAAATACAGGAGGAGGGGGGTGAGCTGAGTATCAGCTAGCGGCCCAATCAATGAGTGAATGTGTTCGGGTCTCCTCCCGGAAGAGAAAGCTTGTTTTAGGAATTTAGCCTGGCACTCGTGGGGTTCTGTTTGTATAGCCCTTTCATTTAAAAAAATACGTGCAGGCAATTAAGAAGAGATGGCTTGGAGCAGGCACAGGGAGAAGAGACAGAGAGAGAGAAGGAAAAGGGGAACCAAGAATAAAAGAACAACTGTTAGAATTGAGAAGACGGCGACAGTAAGGATGAAGCCAGAACCAATGGTATCTACTCATTCTGTCGCTACCATACAATTCACTGACTGATGGAAGGGTGGTCACTGTGGTAGAGTAGTATACCCCAAGGTTAGGGGAACCCTGCTCCATGTGTGATGGTGCTTGCACCTTCCCTTCCCTTGCCTCTCTTCTCCGAGCTAACTCTGCTGGATGTTGTCTCTCGTCTGCTCATTTGTTAGAAGACCTTCTTCTGGGCCACGAGCAGTCATGGAAATCCAGCACTCGTGTCCCTGATGGTGTGCCAAGGTGAAAGCAACTTAGGTTGAACTTCCAGGCACCAAACTCCATCAACCAACGTGCTTTGTCAGGAATGGCCCAATTTGGAACAAAATCTGGGTTTTGCTGATTGTTTAAGAACCAAGCACAATGGGTCACTGAGCAGGACTGGGGTGGCTGGACTCCACCACACTGTAGGTACAGGGGATGAACACCTTTCAAGCTTGCAGATAGATCCATAAGACTTTTCCAGAGAATCCAAGCATGACCTGGTTGAAACTGATTTGTGCAATGTTTGTTCACAAGGCAAGAACTTTCTTGGTCTCCTAGAGAGTGTGGAGGTCACCTTTACCTGCTGGTCACACTGGAAGCCAGACTGTTTCCTACCTGTCCAAGCACTGAGCTGCTCACCATGCTGGCAGGCAGGGTGGTCCAAGGAGCATCTGCCGGGATGAACAGATGATGTCAATCTCTCTTGCAAGTTCAGTAAGAGGCTGTCAGCACAATCCAGCTCTTACAGAAAGACCAGCCTCCCCACAAAAGGCTGCCTTTGGGCCGACAGGGAAGATGGGGTCTCTGGCAGCCTATGGTCACCAAAGTGTCCCCCTGGCACCCGATGGAAGAAATGCATTACCTCCGCTGTGCTCGCCAGCCTCCAATAAACCTGCCTGCCCAAGTTAGCCAGCAGCTTCACTCGGGCACTGCGCTTTCTCTTTCAAGTTGTTGCTATGAAACATTAAAACAACCACCCCCATTTATCAATGGTGAGGGAAAAGTGCTCTCATACAGCTTGATAAACCATGCTAAGCTCCTTATATGACGGAGGCAATGTAAGTGCCAGGCACGACCATTAACTAAGCTCATTTTCTCCGTGTGCATGTGTTTGTATATGCATTTTTATACATGTATAATATGTATATATAAATCTTTACGTAATTCATCAAAATGTTGGTCTGTATAATTTTCACCTTGCAACACGCAGCTTGTTAAATTCTCTGCATCACCCTGTAGTGATCAAAAAAGGATCTCAGCTGTGCTCTCCTGTCTCTGCTGATAGCCCTTGCTATCTATAATCTATCTTGGCCTTCACTCCTAAAGAAAATTAGAGACTTAATCTGTGAATAGTTACTAAGAACATTTAAGGATAAAATAAGTATGTAGCCTGGGGATAAGAAATGTTCCCTGTTCTTCACTGGGGCTTTCAAAGAGCTTAAAGAAAATACCTCCCACCAGCTGGTCTACAAAATGTGTGACTTGTACATTTGTAAACCTGAAAAGTCAACAACCATATATGATGTTAAGATTTGCCAGCCAGAACCCGCAAGTCATATACAGAGACCTTTGCTCTGTCCTTGCTAAGTTGAGGACTGGATTTTAGTTGCAACTGGCCGGAGGAAAAAAAAAAAAAAGCCTTGTGGAGGAAACCTTTCCGTTAGCATAAAGCCAAAAGCATCAGCCTGTGAACCAGCTGGACGTGCCTTTACTCCAGGGCATGCCAGGGGCAAGAAGGAGGGGACATGGGGTGTCCTACAACACATGCAGAAAGTCACTAAATTGGACCAGCCCCTCAGCTGGCCCAAGTAGTGATGGAGGGCCTGGGCTGGAGATAAGTAGCTGTGAGGTCTTTATACCTACAACATGGAGAACGCAATGCCTGCTTCAGGAAAGTCCTTACTCTACACCTCTGGGGAGAGCTAAGGAGGAGCAGGGAGTAGATTGAGCCAAATCCTCGCATGGGTCCCATTGCACTTCTCAGGCAGGGCCAGGGCTGTGTAGCCTTCCTGAAATGCTTTATTCCTAGATATACATCAGGGAAATGCCAGTGTCTCTTTTTCAGGGTCTCTGAGGGGCTGAACTGGAGGCCAAAAACCAGGTATTGCTATCAATGGCTCCATTGAGGGCTGGGGCAGGCACAGTGCAGTGCTGCAGGGCACGGGCATAGAAATGGGGGGGAGAAGGGGGGGGCTGTCCAATATGTGGATTTGTAGGATAATGAAGTACTGGGCAAAGCAGGGGAAGGATGGAGAGATTGCTGCTGAAAGTGTGGAAATTACACAGATTCGAAGTTTCCACTCTGAAGTTCTTATAAGGTGCGAATTTTGGCAGAGCTTCCCGGCTCCCATGGTAACCTACAGAGGATGGAGCCAGGATGTCTGGGGAGAAAGATGGCAGAGGTATGTTTTAGTGTCCCAGTAGCTATCCCCCCTCGTGTACGTGAACTGGAAGCCTTTGGCATGATGCAGCACACGGGGAGACACCACAGAGCCCGCCAAGATCCCCTGCTCCCGGGGCTCGGGAGGCTGCTATGTGCGAGGCTCTGCCCTGGGTGCTACGCTGCCTTCAGCATCACCTTTTACTCCTGCTTTCAGAGTTCACCAGCAAAACCACACACCTCTGTGACCAGCCGACAGCTTCTGACTGCCGCACGCACACACGGAGGTGGGCACTTTGTTCCTCTCCTGGCTGCCTGGGGTGGGACAGATGGGCAGCGAAGCAGCAGGACAAAAAGTGGAGTTTTAGGTGTTTTAGGATATCAAAACTCAGCTCCTCTCCTACTCAGTTAATGGCTCTGAAACTTTTATCCACCAAATACTTCCCTAAATACACCCCCCCCCAGACCTCCATCTCCCTCCCTTAAGAGACACACGATGGTGCAGAAGTCTTGCTGCCTCTGCTGGCAGCTGCCTTCTCTGATCTTCCAGCCAAGAGCTCTGCCCCAGATGAGGGGAAGGTAAAAGAGATGTGCAACAGAGGTGGGAACAAGGTACTGCCAGAATAATGTTCCTTGCTGCAAGGAACCGGGGATCTCTGGAGGAAGGGAGCTCAGCGATATCGTCCTTTCTGCAGGCTCTAGGCTGTCACGTCTCTGATGTGAACTGAACGCACTCTTCTGAAGTCTCAGTCTTGGAGACCTGCTTTCCCTCTGCTTCCTCAAAAAGGCATAGACAGGGGAAATTGTACTTGATCTTGGGCAAGAACAGCCTGGCCAGGACATAAGCACATATCCTGCATTAACTGTCCATCACACAATGACTGCTGGATGTGTTGTCTGGTGTCTCTAGGCAGAGGTGCTGCTCAGGAGAACATCAGCATGTACTGCGGTGTCAAAGGAAGCTCAGGTTCCTTTTCTCCAGCAATCTCTGGGGTTTATCTCTTTGTAAAGCATGATCAGACACAGATTGTTCCTGAACAGCCAGAGCTCTGGGAGGGTTGTTGTTGCTACAGACAGCGTGAACGAGTGAGGTGTGGGCTTGAGGGACT
>NW_009646608.1:7097477-7107614 GCF_000708025.1 Charadrius vociferus | reverse complement strand
TGCCCCTGCTTTCCCCAGCCCTGACGTGATGGGACAGATCTGGAAACAAAAACATCTTCTCTATGTGTACCAAGGCTTGGAAAACAAGCACGCTACTTGAAGAGCTATCCTTCAGGGCTGCACTCCTAACAACGGTCAACGCTGCTCCGGTTTCAGACCTGCTTGTTGTCCTGCAGCTGGTTAAGTGGTGAGAGGGGGCTGTGGTGTGCGCACAAGCTCGGGCTGGCCTCAGGGAAGGAAACAGAGGGGCTTGCATCGATGGGACGCACACAGCTGTGCTCTGGTATAGTGTACAGCCTGGGGCTACAGCTCATCCCAGAGCTTGGCCAGCCCGGCAAAAGCCGGAAAGAGTCCTGGGATGACAGAAGGAGCTCTCAACTGTTCATCTGACTACAGCTTTTGTGAGTCAGGTTGTGTTTGCATAAACTGGACCTGGTTGCTAGCTGCAGGTTTTCCTGCCCGTAACCACCATGCCTTTTAAGACTTTCAGCAGCGCCATAATAGTAATTATTACTGGCGACTCTAGTTCTGCCTTACTGTGGGCACATCCTGGATGGAGCAGCCAGTGTGTGATAACACTAGGGAATAAGATTATTTGGGCAATTTTTCTTCTTTTGACAGCACTTGAACTACAAGAGATTCCAGTAAGAGAAATTACTGGCAGAATGGACATGGAAAGAGGGATTTTTTAAGCAAATATTGGAGAGGGTGTTTGGATTGAGAGATTGAGAAAGTTTGACCTGTGTCCCATCAGAGCAAGCAACGCAGCTTTGACACCGCAGATGTCCTACAGTCCGACACCTAGGGATGGAAGGAGTTCAAGAACTCATTTCAAATAAACACACACTTTACAGAAAGCTGTGTTTTCTTTTCAAGTAGTGGACAAGGGAAAAAGGTAAAAGTCTTTAGTAACCCACAGGCTGACAGGTTTCTCCCCGTTTCTGTTGAGTGAAGGGAAGATATTCACCAACACACCTTGTCTAAACGGTGGGTGTGCCAGGCTGCCCTTATTCATAGCCTGAATCTTCCCCCAAGAGCTTGTTGAGTGGCGGGTGGAAAATGCCTCCTTTGCAACCTCCACGGCAGAGCCAGGGGTCTACAGCAGCCTTTAGGTAAGCCCATGGCGTGGACCTTACAGAAGAGTTCTTGATTCTCAAAGCCTGCGCTTGTCTTGAAACAGAAAGCCTCATGTCACTCTGCCTTAGTCACATCTTTGCTTTGCCCGTAGAGTGGAGATCAGAACGCGCGCCATATGCCCCCATCACCTGGGGGCCACAAAACTTGCTTTAGGGTGACAGGTCGACGTTGCTGTGCCACAGCACCAGCGCGTCTGGGCTGCTCTCGACCCGAAGCAGCACACATTTTGGCAAGGCGGTGGTTTGCAGCAGCACGTGCACATGTTCCTTTCAGGTTCGGATTTTCAAAGCCTATTGCTCTTCTTATGCAGCTTAAATTCACCTGCCAGACTTCCCCTGGGGTAAACGACTGTCTCTGCAGAGCCTGGCAGCGCAGGCTGGCACCTCACCCGCTTACAGTGGGGAAGCACAACTGCCAGAGGACTGAATGCTGGGAAAGGTGGGACTGTCTCGGAGGGAAAAAAAAAAAAAAAAAAGAGACATGTTGGACATTTGTGTCTGTTGGAAAAGAAATGTCAGAGCAACAAAAGAAAAGCCAGATGTGCCGCATTCACATGGTAACAGGCTAATTGGAGACAGCCCCACCTGATTTCTAACAGCTTAGCATTTCTTTTGCTGTTTATTGACTGAGGATTTTCTCATTATTGGCGCATCTTTAGGAGAAAATACTATTCTTACTTGGCATTTGATTTTCTTTCAGAAATACTGTTTTTGTTACTGTACCTTCAGCGAGACTTCCAAATAAGAAACTTGAGACCTTTTAGCTCAGCTGGAGTTTTGCCATGGACTTCTGCAAGGACACAATCTTGGCTTAACCCAAAGGGCTGAGAATAGGTCTGGAAGGCAGTGGCAGCAGATGCTCTCCTACACTGCAGAAGCTGCGATTACAGCTGTGCAGTTATATCAGTGCATTTGTATCTCTCACGAGGGGGCTGGAGGGGCGCTGGACACAAAGCAATATCTCAAAGTCTGGCACAGGGTGCAGGATTAATCCAAAACCCTCCTGGTAAAGGGCAGCAAATAGAGGGAAGCCTCTCCGGGATGGGGAGCTCACCAAAAAGGCAGATACACCTTTCCCTGCTCGTGCATCTCTTAAGAGGAAGGTTTTGATTCCCAGTTTGTTTTAATGAGGCAGGTCTGGAGAGGTTTTTCCATTAAGTATTTAACAGCCAGTACATTTTGCAGCTGTCTGCTCTGATGGGGAATCTAGCCCCTTTCCAGTTAAACTCAGACACCTGCGGACTCACCTGGTGCTGAGCTGTGCCTGCTGCTGTCTGGGCCAAGGTAGTCCTACCTGTGCTCCTGCTGCCTCTGGGGCTGTTACACCAGGGAGACCTTGGCCCCACGGAGCCAGAAAACTTGCTCCTGACCTGAGTCAGAGGAAAGCACGTGCAGGCAAAGCCCATGGCACCTCACGTTCCCCATGGCCTGTTTTCCCCCCCCCTAAGAAATAAAAAACCAGCCCAGCTGCATGGCCGGCCCCTGCGCAACGCAGAGGAAAGCTCATTTCCAGTAGGACAAACCCAGAGTGAAGTGGGTTTCAGCATCCCCAGCGCAAACCCAGGCAGCTGAATTAATTTCAGACATTTCTGGAATTTCAACTATTTCACCAAGCAGCTGTGCCCTGCCACAGGCGCTCGGTGCTAAGGGCTGGCGAGAAGCAAGCTGATAGCCCAGCACAGAAAGAAACAGAGGAGGAAAAGCCAAGACCAGGCTGGTCCCATCCCAGTGCCAGCAGCATCCTCCTGCCCATCTTACTGCCACCCTGCCAGCACCTCAAGGCTTCTGCCAGGTCCCTCCAAAACACTGAAGGGGAACAAGTAGCAAGAGATACTCTTTGTCCCTGGCTGATAACACATCCTTTCTCGGAGCCCTGCCTGCTGCCAAGCTTTAAATCTTGCTCTTGGGGCCGTCTGAGCCCAAAGCAGATGCTGGCTGAGCAAACCCACTGACAGGTTGTCCTGGGGCCAGCGCCGCCTGTGCGTGACAGCAGGCACGTAAGATTGGTGGCCCATCAGAGGAGACATTTCTCTAAGGGGTGGAAACAGGCAAAAAAAAAAAAAAAAAAAAAAAAAATCAGTCCCCTTCACGGTTCTCAGTGGTGTAATAAAAGTCCCTGTGTCCTGGATGCCAGGGAGGTCTGGGGGAGGGGGAAGAGAGGGTGAAAGTGAATTAAATGGGCCTTTCAGGAGCGGAGAGAGCACTTAATCTTCTCTAGCCCATTTAGTGCAGATGCTGTTGAAGCCTCCCTGCCATCACAGCCAGCAGAGCTCGGCCCACATTGTCTTTTGCAGACACCGTGCAGTCCCAGAGGAGGGCTGAGCTGGCGGAGGGAGGCAGGGCAGAGGGGAAAGGGTGTGTGCTGGTTTGGGAAATAGCCATCAGCTTAGACATGCAGGATGAACCTGGGAGCACAGTGTGTCCAGGAGCATAGGGACGGCATGCACCTCACCTTGGGATGAAACACAGTGTCTATCTCAGCACTTGCATAGTTCTATGCCAGGTTCACCCACCTGTGAGTAAGATCAGCCACAAGGTGGGGTGGTTTGGTGGAGGAGCAGAAGGCTGAGAACTGAAAGCCTTTGCATCTGAAAGTCATCTTCACCTGTGGTCACCAATGATGATGCCAGAAGGGACTGAAGCCTGGAAGGCTTGGTCAGGGTACAGCCCCAACCCGAGCAGAGGGAAGAAACAGGCAGAGGCTTGTGTTACACCGCCAGGGCACAGGCAGTGCTCTGGGCAACGTCACTACGGATGAGGGGTGGGCTTACAGCTGCTGGCAGGTCTTCAGCTGTGCCTCTATCCCACTGAGGCAACAGAATCCCCTGCTCACCACTGCTGTGCTTCCTGACCACATCTGCACAGCATCCTCCACTTAGGCCACTAGCTTCATCCTGTAAATATTTAGGATGCTCCGTCACCCATCGATCCAGAGACAGAAGAGCAGGAGGTGGACCCCAGGGGCACAGGCTGGCACACTGCAGACCTCAGCCATGGCCACAGCTCTGCTGGTCCTTGCTATTGCCTTAATCCACAGCTATCCTGCTCACAGCGGCCGTACCCCAGGTGTGCCTCTGAGCATCTATAGCTCTCAGTACTGGTGTTGTACCCTTACTTCACCAGTACTTCTAGAGCACAGCTCTCTCCCATGACCATACCCCAGCAGCTTAAGAACATCTTTGGGGTTTTTGCTCCATCTGTCCTTTTGGCTTCAGCAGTGAAGGACACTGCGCTCCTTTGATCAGCCCTAGGAAGGGGACAGACCCAAACCCGGCTGCTGCAGTCAGTAAGTGATGAAAAAAAGCACTAAGTAGCTGAAGGACCTGCTGATACCCCAGCACAGGGTGTTTGCACAGGGCACAGCCAAAAAGCCACCTCTGGAAGACAGAGAAACTCCTTGGGAGTTACACCTCAGCACATCCCTTAGAAAACACATTCCCAGCTCAAATACTCACTATTTTTTTAAAAGAAAATAGATTTTTTTCCAGAAGAAAAAAAAGATCCCCAAATGCTTCTTCTCTGATAAGACTGCAGGAGACTAAATAGCTAAAACTAACTCAGAGTGAACAAGCCTGACCAGCTGTCAGGCTCAGATGAGGAAAACAACCCATCCCTCCCCCAGGCACCCTGGGCTCCCACATGCTCACTTAAAACAGCACCAGAGGCATCTCCTGCTTTATACAGGACAGAGGCTACAGGTGGTCCAGCGCAGCCCTTCACACCAGCACAGCTGAGCCTGCCCGGCTCCACAGCGGGGCTATATAAGACCAGGTTCATCAGGGCCCTCTTTTTTTTTTGGTGTAAGGATTCAGGTGGTGGGGAAGGTAAAAGAAATAATGTTGGTTAGGCTGCTGGTGTACAGCTGGCGGTACCTGTAGAGTCAGGGAAAACCGCGCTGAAGTGCTGCGGCGATGAGGAATACTAGGAATACCTAAAAATAAAAGACTTTGGATTATAAGGACTTAAAAGAAAGCGATTTCTTAAACAGTTGGTAGCTGCAGCCTCTGGTCAGCAATGCCTTCTACCTGAGGCCGTGTGAACTAAGAACATTAATTGAGCCTCCTGGGTATGTAAGCCTCTTATCTACTTATACACAGCGCTTTATCTGAGCTGGAAAAAAAATGAGATTATTAGCTGCTTTTAATGAACAGCAGTAGGATGTACATGCTCACCTACTCAGTGCTGGAAGATGCTTCCTTCTCTCTCTGTTTCTCTTTAAAACTGTTAGCTTTTTAGGATATGAGCCAAGACTTCAAAAGGGATGTAGGTGTCAGAGGAAGGGAGATGGCTCCTATTCATAACTTAGGGGCTGAGGGTGCTCTCAAAGCTTCTGCTCGGCTCCTTAATCCTACAGGTGCTTCTCAGTTTCTCAGATCTGACATCTCAAAGCTGCCGCATGGGGCTTTCCCTGCCTTCCTCTCTTGCTTAAGTGACTCCCAGTTTAGCAAGGCAGCCTTTGAAACCCCTTTCCTCAGCACCTCGTTGTGCCCACGCTGTGTGTCCGGAGTGCACATCAGAAGGGAAAGGTGGATGGGCTACAGCTCCTGGCGGGCACAGAGACCTCGAAGATGGATGTTGTGGGGTGGAGGTTCCGCTTTGGGTAATTTAAATGCAACTTGCAGGCTATGAAAGAGCTTCTCTAAGAGCCAAGTTCCTATGTTGGAGAGCAGTGGACACTGGTCTGGGTTGTGCTTATGGCTTGGTACCCCATTGGGCTTGGGGATGGGGTGCTTGGCTGCAGGGGGCTGGCTGGGAGCTCCCCACGGTTTTGCTCCATGGTTTTTGGAGAATGTAGGAAGCAAAACAGTGCGAAATCAGCACCACGTTGATGCTGGCCCCAAGCTGCCCTCTTCCTCTTGCCACCAACAGAGTGGGGGAACGTGCTGGCCCACCAGCCCTGAGGGCCCTGTGCCTGGAGGAGGGAAGCCGATAAGGATCAGCCTATCTGCAGGAGCAGATTAAACCCCCCTGGCATGGAGTTTCACAAGTCAGTCTGTCACCAACAAAGGGCTCGCAAGAGCCATCTTCCCTCCCTCTGCCAGCCCGGGTGTCACCTGCTGCTGATGTGCCTCCTGATGTGATCCCCGCTCTGGATGCCCTCATGATCTGAGGGTGACTTCCACCGGCTGCTGCCTTTTTAATGTCTCAGAGAGCTGTGTTTGCTTTTCAGATTCCCTTTCCTGATTGTTTTGAAAGACAGATGCCCTCTGCCCCCGCTCCCTTTAAAAGCCATGGCTTTTCTTGCTGCTTGTGGGCTGTAAACATCTTTCCTGTTACAAATGTACCCTTTCAGTTGCTTTCTGGCTCTAAGTGGTGTTGCTTTCCTTGTTTCTCTTTGGAAGTTGATTCTCATTTATTGCCCTTTTCTCCATAAGCTGATAGTGCTGGCCAGGAGAGATGGGGTAATTTCCCCTCACTGAAGCTGTATTTCCTAACTAAATTACACCTGGATCCACTGCTAACCTTAAAGATGCTGCACTTGAGAGAGGATTCAGGCCAGGATGAGGGTTTGAGAGCGCTGCAGGGCTTTCTCCTTGCCCTCCTGTTGTGTTTGGACCTGGAGGCTAATTGGGAACCTCAGCCATGGAGAACCAGCAGGGCTCTGCGGCTTGGCCAAAATGATTTATAAGCAAGGACAGGTGAGATGTGGGAGTAGAGCAGATTCCAAAACAGGGTTTTATCATCCTCTCTGCTCACACCTATAGGTTCAACACAAGGCTTTTGTCAGTACCTCTCCCTGCAGGGACCAAGCACACCATAAAGTTGGCCAGCGATGGAGCTAGAGGCAGGGTCAGGCACCTTGCAGCTCTGGTTCCTGGCCCTGCTCCTGCTTTAAGAGGCTGATTCTTCCCAAAATCCTTCAATCATGTTTTAGCTTCATTCTCAGCTCATTTTTTCAAAGCAGCCTCCCCTGCTACGTCTGAGGGCTGATCTAACATCCCTCTTGCACGTCCCGCTTCTTGTCCCTGCTTAGCTGTTTTTGCCCATAGGAAGCAGGAAGGGGGGCGGGGAATAAACCCCCTGTTACTGAGGATCTCAAAGTGGTTAGCAAACATCTCTTCTCCTCACTGCGATGCTGCTTGTTCTGGTGGTGGGAAAACTCAATCAGGTAGCAGTGCACTTCCAGCATCAAATGCCTGGCAACGCTGGAGCAGGTCTGGTTCGCAGGATCCTCGGTGCATCGCCCGCCTTTCCACCCGTCCGCTTTACCCTTCTAACTGGCCCCTGCCATACAAACCAGGCTGTGGTTGGCAGCGGTTGCTTTGCACCAGAGCCTAATAGTGCCATCCCCTGGGACGGTGACAATCCTTCAGGCGGAGGGGGACACACACGCACACACACACAAAAAGCAGGGAGAGCGCTCTTAAAACACTGGGGGTTTGGTACGAGGCAAAGAAATGCAGTAGCGAGCAGGCTCTCTTCCAAACTTATGTATATGATTTAAACAAGAAAAAAAAAAAACACCACCCAAACCCAAAAGCTGGAGCTAAAAAGGCAGCTTGAGGAACGAAGCTGCTGGAGTTTTCCGAGAAGGCTCCCAAGATGCACAATGGGAACATCTGTACCTCAGCCGGCACCTTGGAAGGGTCTCAGGCCGCAGAGCGGGGCTGGCGTCAGCCGGCTACAGCCCTGCCTTGATGCCGCCCTCTTCTCCCAAAACCCCTGCCAGGGCACGGCTCCTCCTGCCGCCCGGCTCTCCTCGCAGCAAGCCGTAAATCCCCCTTCCCACGTCTCCTCCTTTGCCACGGGCTCCGTGGGTTTTTGAGCAGCAGAGGCAGGAGCTGGGGAGAGGGAGGTTTGGCCCTGGGAACAACCGTTTCTCTGTGCTGCCCGTGAAAGGAGGTTTCATAAGGCTCTTGCTCAAAACGGCCCGTTATCGGGATCCGCTGAGTGGGTCAGCCCTGCTCCCAGCGATGGAGAGACAGGCCAAATAGTGTCTCGGTGTCCTGGTCCTGGCACGGGTGTTTTTCAGCCTCGGGGGACGCAGGCAGCCAGGATTGATCCTGATCCTGCCTGAGAAGGCTGCAGGGGGGGCTGAGGGACAGCTGTCTGTCCCCCTGCCTTCGTACCTGCTGCCTGCTCCCAGCGAGGCGGTGAGTGTGTGCCCAAAACCCCTTGGCGGAGCCCAGCAAAGCCCCGCGGGTTCCCGCTGCAGCAATGCCCATGTACAGAGCTGTCGGGAGGTGAAACGGGTCCCGTGAGGGAGGCAGTGGTGGCCTGAGATGGAGGATGCATTTAGAGGCAAGTCCAAGGGAAAACTCCCTCCCCTTAAACCCGTTCCCCATCAGCTGCTTCACTTTTCTCTCTCCCCACACCTACCGTCCCTCTCCCTTCCCGGGGGGTCGGCACTTGCCTGGTGCCAGAGGAGCTCTGGGAGGAGACAGATCCCACCTGTGCCAAGCGTTTCCCACCACCCAGGACAAGTGGCAGTGGTCAGCCCCGGCTGGACCAGGCTGCAGTCCTTGGTCAACCTCTCGGTGAGGGTATCGGTGCTGCGGCACAGCTGGCGGAGCCGTAGGAGGGACCGTCCCCCGGGAATGCAAACTGGGGCTCAGGTTTAGCCTGCTTCATCCTGGCCAGCATCAGGACAGCCCGAAGCAGGGGAGGCTCGGGGATGGAGGGGGAGGCAGCTTTCTGGATGCTCCCTTCTTTGTGCCCATATTCCTTCATCAGAGTACGAATTAATGGATTTATTCTCTGTTAAATTCTTTGTGGACTTGGGAAACCTGCTGAAATAGGTAAAAACCAGACACCTGTAACAATTTTTGTGGTCTCTTAATGAAAAATTCACCTGTTTGTTTGAACAGGCAGGTAGAGACTTGGTTCCCTGCTGCAAGTTTTCTCTCCTGAGCTGCAAGTAAACATGGAAAACACATTCATGTTCAATGTAGCACAGGCTACAAAAACAAGTCCTTCTTAAGGGGATACTCTGAGCTTACACAAAGGTAAACTGTAGAGATAACAAGGGTGTGTAGCTTTACTGCAGTGTGTTTCCTGACACTGGACTTAGGTGCTAAACATGGGGTTTTATTTGTAGGGTTGAAGACAGTGGATTGTCACATCCCTGGGCAGGATGGGGCAGGTCTGTCTCCTGCCCAGGCGTGAGGGTTTCTGAGTCAGCGAGGAGGAAGGTGCCATTCCTAGAGGTGGGATGAACCTGTGTCTGCCCTCGGCAGGAGCATCATCCGATTGTTGAAGAGCAGCCCCCAGCAGTACCTGGGATTGAATTCCTAATTTAATGGGTTGGCTTGGCCAAGCTTTTCTCCGGTGAGGGAGACCTGGAAGATCAAAAGCAGGCTCTGTAGGCAGTTGTGTTCATGTGCCCATTTTCCATGTTTGTCCCCAAAATGAGAGACGCTGTGGAGTGCCATTTTGCCCCCTTTTACATCTTTCTGTTGGAGCCAGTGATGCCAGAGGCCAAGAGGATCGTTCCTGCCTCCAGCTTGGCATTAGCTCCTTGAGGCTTGTTGGTGAGGTGTTTCCCTCCAGGATATTTGAGCTGCTGATGCTGAAGGCAAACATGATTTCTCCCATGTTATTTCCAGCTCGATCTGTCCAGTATCCCACCCTGCCCCCCCAAAAAATAAACCCCCCCAAAACCCCAATAAAAATTAGGAGCAGTCCCTGGCCTTTGTGGCTGAGACCCTGACACGTGGACAGCTCTGCAGGACCCGGAGCAGTGTGGGTCCCTGCGCACAGGCAGGACTCAGGGTTTGCCTGGGGCAGGGCAAAGATGAGCAGCAACAAGAAACCATTTTTGGACCAACTTTTTCACCCAGAACTGCATATTTATGCCATCTGAAAATGGCTGCTCTGTGTAGCTCTGACTTTGATCTTTTCTATAATTCTGCTATTTTAAGAGACCAGAAGATTAAGGGGGACGCTGGCACGTCCTACACTACCAACCACAGGGTGACCTTGTGTGACTTGACCCCTGGAAGTTGCCACTCACATCTGGGATCCCCATCTTATAAGGAGTGGTTTCTAATAAAAGGGAAAG
>NW_009646608.1:7088669-7097437 GCF_000708025.1 Charadrius vociferus | reverse complement strand
CAGTGACCTCCCGGGATGGCAAACAGACCCTGGCGCTGACCTGCAGCAGCCCTGGCTATTCCTGACTTGGGTCCATGTGCAGCCCTGTGGATGCCCTGCATCCCTGTCCCCATTGCATCCTCCTGCTCCGTGGCAGGGCTCCTCCCGAACAAAGACAGTTAATGCTGCTATATGCCCGTTGATTTACATTCCTAAATGAATAAATATCCTCTTAGTATCACTAATGTGTGTTAGCTTGTCTTCGTCCTCTTTCCGCCCTGCACCGGTGCTGCAGAACTACGGCTGTACGCATTTTTTTTGGTGATGGTTGTGGATGGTTAGTTGCTATTTTACTCGCATGCATTCGCTATAGAATTGCCTCTTTGCCTATCCCATCTTCTCTTTCTGTCTTGGCAATGTAAAGCACCTTCACAGTGGTAGAAATATAACATACTGAAGGATTCAGATAGATCCGGGATATGGGAGAGAGGCCAGTGATTGCAGCGTGTTACCGGACCCAAACTCTGAAACACTCAAAACGCGTAGGGATTTAAATGTGGGATTCAGTTGCAGGATTCAAGTGGGTCTCGCGCTCCTTTTGTACTTGTGACCTGCCCAAAATACAGCCTGGTAGCCCGGGGCAGAGCCGGGCCCCATTCCGTCCCCAGCCTGCGAGGGGATAACTCCGAAACCAGCAGCCCGAGGGCACCATCTAGTGAACAGACGGGACTGCACAAACCTGGAAAGGGCAGAAAGGGAGTCAAAACCGGGGAGGGGGGAGCTGCCCCGTGGGGTCAGCCCAGAAAAATGGAGTCACGTTTTGTGCTTTCCCCCCCCAACTCCCGTTATTTTTTAATTTTCTGCATCAGGATCCTGCAGAGAAGAGCCTTCACCATGCTCCATCCATCGTGGCAGAGATGTTGGCCTTGGGCATACCATACTTGCTGCTCTGCCCCGGTCAGGTGGCATTGGAAAGATGACAATATTTTGTTTTCTTGCCTGAGGGGGAAAAAAAAAAATTAGTAATTTCTAATGCTTTGCGAGGGGCCCCCGGGTGTGCAGGAGTAGAGCGGTGCAGGTAGCTCCGTTGTGGGGCAGGTCTGGGCTGGAGGCACAGGCTGTACTTTCAGCTAAGTCAAAAACTCCCTTTTGAATTAGAAATTTAAAAACCACCATAGGTGCTCTAACATCTCTCCATCTTCCCCAGGGCGAGCTGGTAGGGAAAAAGCAGACTGAAAAACCCACAAGTTTGGTGCAGATCTTAAAGCTCCTTGGGATGATGCAGTGATTGGGGATGGAGGAAACTGCTGCTGCTGCACCCAGTGCTGGGTGGGCTGAGCTGAGTCCTCTTGCCCTGTTGTCTTACTGGGAATTGCACACGCTGCCAGGAGAGAGCTGACCTGCATCTCGCTGTTCCCCGAGGAAGAGATGTTTCTGCAGCCCAAAAGCAATGATGTGCCTCAATATCCTCTGCCATCGTCCCCAGCTCCCAGCCTGCCTCCTGCAAGGTGTCCCCGTACCCACTGACGCCAGGGCCAGCCCCTGGTCCCCCGGGCTGTAAGCTCAGCAGTTATTTTGTGAGCTGGCTTGCAGGGAGGCCATCACTAAGGCATGGGCTTATGCTCATGTGTCAGACCCTGCTGTCCTCAGAGCCTTTTCCCCGGGCAGGGGAGGGGAGACCCTGGGGCAGGGACACGGGAAGGTGATATCTCCAAGCAAGACCACGCTGGTGAGCAGCCCCTTGGTCCCTCCTCTACCCAGTGGTGCTGGGGAGCACCCCACATGTCCCTGGTACTGCACCCCACCAACCTCTCCTGCCCTAAAGGTGGCATCTTCAGCAGCTCATGGTCCCCAGGGCCACTTGGCATCCAGCCCCCAGCACACCCCATGGGTACAGGGCTTTGGGGTGCCTGCAGCGGGGGTCCCCTTGCTCTGCTGAGGGTGAACCTGGCAGCCAGGCTGCCCGCACAGGGGGATGGAGCCACCACTGAGGGGGTTTCTTCTGTGGGGGCTTTCCTGCAGCAAACCGTTCCCGTGCACCCAACGCACCCATGGCATGGGCACCGAGGGGTACATGGGTACTCATGTGGGACCACCCCAGCCTCTGCAGCCCCCTTTGGGGTCAACTCCCTGGGGAGGATGGAGCGTGCGGGGAATTGTGCCTTTTCCTCTCATCCGCAGACAGTCACGATGCTTAAGTGGCTTGTTTTTCATTAGGGAAAGGCTGTTGCTAGGCCACCCTGGTCCCCGGCATTGGTCGGGAAGGGGTTTTGCAGCCAATCCGGGAGGCTGTGCTGGCGGTTCGCACACGCGCACACATGCACACGCACACACATGCACACGCACACCCCTCCTGCAGCCGAAGTGCTAAGCGGCTGCCAGATGTGCCTATTCATTTCCACATCACACCTATTCGCTTCTTCCGGCCAAGGGGGTGATGAAGGCTCCTGAGATTTTAATTTATAGCCGGCTGCGAGTTTTCTGCCTTCTAATTTATGCTCGGGGAGTAGAGGAGAGGGGTGATAGTGGGTGGGGGTACTGCTGGGGCAGGGCGCAGGGAAACCCGTTCCTCCCTCCGCTGTGACCGATTTAGTCTCTGGCGAGTCATCCAAGCAAAGTCTCTGCCTGCAAATGGGACGAATCATCCCTCTGTGTCCCCACAGTGAGGGGACAGACTGCGCCAGGTTAGGGACTTGTTTTGGGCTGTTATAAGGTCCCGGCATTGCTCCACCCCTAGATATTTGGGGCTTATGTTGCACTTCACCCACATGTACGGTGATAACCAGAGCCAGCATCAAAGCAAACCAGGTGTTTGATCAGGAGATGTTGCTCCCAGCCATGGTCCCCGTGCAAACAGCCCACGGCAGCCAGAAGAGGTGCTGGACCATGGCCCGGCACTGGCGATGTGGGGCAGGAGGGCCAGATGCATCCCTGGCTTGGGGTCTCCTGGTACAGCTGCTGTTCTGCTATGGTGCTATTTCAAGCATCCTACGGGTATCCGACACTCACCCAGCAGAAGCAGAGCCTGGGGTGCACGGGCAGAGCCCGAGATGTGCGCAGGGTGGGGGCACACATCCACCTCTACAGCTGCAAAGCTCTCGCCATGTGGGATAGGAACAGACACCAAAACCATGCAGAAAACCATGGACAGAAAACAGAAAATCTACGCAAAACTCAGTTTCCGAGTGTTCCCCATGAAAACCCCTGCGTGGCAGGAGGGCAGGAAGGGGGAGAGCTCAATAAAAGCAGGGGAAAGCATTGAATCACAGTCTGCTGCTCAAGGAGAAGCTGTTGCTAGACAGAAGCGAAAGCCGTCGCCATCAGCTCCCATTGGCTCAGCCCCACTCCAATGACGGGCTTATCAGTTACCTGCTCTCGCAGCTGGCTGGAAAAAAACTCATTTGGCAATGTTTTCCCTCTGATAAAAAAGCCCATCGCTGGATTGGTGGGTTTGTGTTAATCATTATTCAGGGTCGTTGAGACAACGGCTGAGTTTTCTGCAGATTCTTCAATTATCACAAAATTTAGCGTAAATGGCGAGCCAGCCCAGCTCTCCTTCACCCTCCTGAAGATGCTTAGCGGGCTGCTCAGGTGATGAACCGAAGCGAAGGCTGCCTGCTCTCAGCCATAGCAACTCCCTGGCACGTAGGTGAATATTCACGAACACCTGTGAAAATCCTGCTTAGCCCTTGAAGGGTTCACCGGCTGCGAACGTGACAAAAGTTGCCACGCGGGTTATTCAGAGCAAACATCACTTTGTCGGCAGGGAGTGGGTTGCCACCACGCCTCATCATCCGTGGTGGGGTTTGCTCCTCAGCAACGCTGCCTCGGGGGGCTGGGGGCTATAGTGCACAACATCAGGAGTTTTCCAGCCCTTCAAATCTGATGTAAATGGGGATTGACCCCCCCAAAAAATTGTTTTTCAGCTTTCCCAAGAGCTGGAGATCACAGCATAGAAGCAAAGCTTGCAGGAGACATGAGCACCAAAGGGCAGCCAGCCTTTGGCTGCCCTGCTGCCTTCAAATTTGCCCCCAAAGCAGGGGGCGGTATTTCAGCAGGGGGGTTAAATTAGTGTGGTGGTGACAGGGACAAGCTCTCAGAGGCAGCCTGGGACTTTCCCAGTGCCTCACACCACTGTGCTGCCAGGAGGGCGTGCAGGCAGCCGTGCAGGCAGGATGGGGAGCTCTGCAATGGGCAGGCAGTGAAAAAGCCGCCCTGGATCACAGGGGATGAGTGCTTAGAAAAATCTGTCCCTTGCCTGGAGTCCATCCCAGGCTTACTTTTGGAAGTGGGTCTCACTAAAGTGTTTGGATGGTCAAGACTTCAAAAATGTTGTGGGTTTTTGTTTTTTTTTTCCCCTTAATTACGCCTTCCCCTCGCCGCTGGCTGGCAGTGAGGCAGGCTGAGTCACAGGCTGATAAAACCTTGTGGCCTTCCACCTCCTTTTGCAGCTTTCTCCAGCCTCACCCCAACGCACCCCCGGCTCACATCGAGACATCACGTGGCTCACGGCAAGTCGGTGCTATGGGGTGGTGGGACAGGGACAACGAGGGGGGGGCTCAGGTGGACAAACAAGCTGGGAGCTGTGGGGTGCCCCACGCAAGCTCCTCGTGAACCCACGTACCCCTCGAGGGGATGCAGTTATATGGGCCAGGTTATATGGCAATAAGCAAAGCGACCCTCTGCTGTGCCCTTCCTCCGAGTCTGCTTTCCCGGGAGCAGAAGACAGTGCTGCTGCGTTGGCTTCAGGATGCCACCATCTTCTGATGGTGCTGTCTGCTGACCCACTGAGCTCCTGTCACCTTTCCCACAGCTTTGCTTCCCTCCTACCACCTCAGGAGAGGTGGAAATGGAAGAGAGGAGGAAATGGAGAAAAGCCGGTGCCAGCCGTGCTCCTCCTGCACCCCCCTGGGTGCCCTCACGAGGTTCAGGTCCCTCCAGTATCCCACTGACTCCTGCTGGTGTTGAACGGCATCACGCTGGGGCTCAGCTGAGCTGCACCCCGAGGCTCACACGGAGGGTGGTGCCAGCCGGGTTTTACAGCTTGCTGCATCAGGAACATGCCTGGGACAAATTGCCATGAGCAGGATTTAAAGACCTGACGTGGGACCGTGTTTCCTACCCTGTCTGGTGGAGCATGCCTAGACCAGGAGCTCATGATGCAGTCCAGGTTATTATTATTTCTGTTGAAGGAAGGTTGTGCTCGGACCACTGGGAAGGCAGAGCTTTTTGGACATGGCCAACGTGTTTCGAAGCGTTTCTGAGCTGTCCCCAGCTTCATCCGCCGGGCAGGGAGGAGTTAAGATGGGAAGTGCAAGATGCGTCTTGTAATGGCACTGATGTGTGCGTCAGGTGTGCCTGCGTCACCCGGCTCCTTGGCCGCTTCCCAAGGCTGGGGCTGAGTTCTCCTTCCCTCCCCCTGGCCGCTGGGAAAAGCCTGGGACTCATCTAGCTTGGCCATGGGGGACATGGACTCCATTTCGGTGCTGGCTGCCATCCCCGCACAGTGCTGTGGCCGGGCTCCCGAAAGCCCTGGGGGGTGCTGGCAGCTCTCCATCCCCCTTCCATCTCACAGCCCGGGCAGCGGGACCATGGGTGGCCTCAGCCTTGAGGCACCTGGCCAAAAAAACCCTGATTTTCTGTAATGGTGGCTGTTCAGGTCCCCGGGGAAGCGTGCGATTCCCCATGCCCAGCCCCAAACCCCACTCTGGTGCTCACAGCCAGCTGGGGGTACATCTGTGCAGCCACGGGTACCTACGTACAGCGCTCATGAAGCAGCAGCCTACAGGCAGAGCCACTGCAGGTGAGCATCACCCCACCCCCAGACCATCCCAGCAGCCCACGCCACAGCTCAGCATCCTTCCCACCCCACAGAGCAAGCACAGCTCTCGGTCCCAGAGCCTGAGCACAGGGACGCTGTGTCACAGGGTGGGCAAATCCCAGCAGTGCCTCCCCGAGCTGTGACAACCCAGCTGCTGGAGCATGACGCAGTGGGACATATTCGCTTGCACCGGGCTTTTTCCAAGCAGGTGGCAGTGCTGGACCGCAGGGCTCTTGCTGAGCCCATCCCCTCCTCCTCCTGCTTGCACAGGGATGCCCCAGAGCAGAAGGGACCAGTCCATTCCCCCAGGAAATACTCACTCCAAACACTTTTTCTGGTTCCAGGTGGGGTTTAAGCACCGGGGCGCTACACGGGACACAGGCAGAGCATGCCACCCCCATCCCTGCCCTCTTCCTCCCGGAGAGCTGCCAGACCAGATCATGCAACACACACACACAGGGGTTTTGCAAGAACAGCTTTTAATTCCGAATTGGACAACTGTGTGCGTAGTCCATTTAAAATCAAGTGCATTCTGTGCTCTTGTCCAGGCTGGACATTGATCAGACTCAGACTTTCTTTTCAGGCTTCACTGTGCAAACAAAGCGAGGAGGAAACTGGTTGTTTAACTGGCCCTGGATGGTTTGCAGCCTTCGGGCATCAGCAAGACACCTCAGTCCTCCCACAAGGACAATTGCCACTGGCCCACCATGGGGTTATCCCCTTCCCAGAGGACATCGGAGGTGCCCTGGCAGCCCCAGCCCACCACCGCAGCCATCGCACTCCCACAGGAGCTCCTACATGCTGTCACCAGGACCCTGCTTGCCTCCAAGCACCAAGTGACCGATGAACACGGCGCAGCCACAGCGTTTATTTCTGTGTGACAGCAAGAGGCTGCAGACGGTGTTTTCAGGAGATGGCCGGTGTCCAAGTGCCACCATTTTTCCTTTCTCAAGCAGGGCTGGGGGCATCTGACTCCTCTGCGCTGCTGTCTGCAGTGGGGCCGGGTAGAGCACGCGGGGCACAAGCCCCAGGGAAGGAGGGCAGCTGCAGCCTCCTCCACCTTTGATAGCTGGAGGCATCAGGATGGCCCGAAACACGTGGAAGAGACACCGTCCCCCATCACAGGCTGCTTGCCATCAGGTCCTTGGGCCAGTACCGGTCATCCATGTACTGACTGCTGTCTGTGGTGGGGTCTGTGACAGGGCTGGGGGGCCGGGGGGGTAGGCTACGGGCCAGCTCTGTCTCCCACTGCACCTCCACCAGTCTGTACAGTTCCATGGCCGTCTGAGCATCCTCCACCGATGAGTGCCCTTTGCAGCCAACCTGTGCAAAAGGGGGAAAGCCTCCTTAGAAAAAAGGGTTTGGCAAAAATCCAACAGGTCACCTTGTCTGCTTGCTCGGAAGGACACAAGTGCTGGGGGTTTTGGAGACAGCAAAGGTTTGATGCAACCCAGGAGATACATGCACCCCAAGCGCTTTCTGGAGGGCGCAGGTCCTGTCCCTGCTTTACCGAGATGCTTAATGGTCAGCTTGAGACGTCTTGTGGTCCCCCAGCTTGATCATAGCTGGGAGCCCAGGATGAACAAGGTTCATCTCCATCTCACAGAGAGCACCCACGGAGGTGGGGGGACCAGGCTGACCACACAGGCTTGTAGCAAACCCAGGAACTGCTCCCCATGCTAAGGTTCCTGGTGCTTACCTGGATCTTTTTCTGGAGCAGGTGCCTGGCCAAGCTCTTGAGGGAGACACTGGCCCCGATGGGCAGCCCTGCCCTCTGGTTCAGCACGGGGATCCGGCTGGTGTCTCGGGTCCTGTCTTTCGGGTGGAAGTACTTCAGGGCTTGGAAGTCATTATGGATGGCGTGTCCTACCACAACCTTGTCTTTCAAGATCTTCAGGATCTGGAAGCGTCAGAAAGGGTTAGACAGGCAGTACAGCAAAACCAACACTAATAAGGCATAAAATAAATAATTTTGTGTTAAATTCAGTTTCTTCAGTTCTAGTTTTTTAGGTTCCCAGAATGGAGCAGTAACAACCAAACAAATCTACTGCATGGCTTTGGAGGGTTCCTGTCCTGTGCTTGTCTCTGCCTCAGAGTAGCTCAGCACAGCCCACCAAATATCCCAATTTGTGGTCAGCAGATAACACGCTGCCTTTTTTTAATTTTTTTTTTTAATTTCTCTCTTTTTCCTCACCTCTGCCTGAGCAGTCTTGAAGGGAATTGCGTTCTTCATGTGCTGCTTGGTGATGCCACTCCAGCGTGTCCGATAGTCTACGATGGGGAGCTCAGGCTGGACGTACTTGTCATAGATGACATCCCCCTCATAGTTCACCACAGAGCACCGCGCCAGCTCGCTCAGCCTGCCCTGAGGACCAGTGCCCACCATCTCACAGTCGATGGCCACGTACTTGCCCGGGCGCAGGAGTGGGGAGGATGTCCTCACCCCCTTGGAGCTGCCATTCCCCTGGGACAGCAGCATGGAGTGATGCCTGGCTATGCTGTCCGGAGAGGCTGATGGGGGCAGGGATGACGAGACAACCTGTTTGGGCTTAGGGACCTTCCTGCAGCATGGTGCTGCGGTGCCACCCGCCTTGGTGAGCGTGCTGCGTGTCTCCAGCTCCACCATGGGGGTCTGGCTGCCCAGGCGCTGGCGGGGACTCAGCAGCCCCTTCTGCTCCAGCAGCGCCCGGCGCTCCATGAACCGCTGGTGCTTACGGCTCTTCTTCTTGCTGCGACCCTGCGGCACGCCAGGACCCTCCGGGGGCTGAGCACCGCTCCCTGCAGTGGGGCCATGGGTGCTCTGTGGGGTGGGTGCAGAGACCCTCGGGGAGGGCAGCAGCGGGGTCATCTGTCCTTTGCCAGGAGGCATCCTTGCTGGAGTGGGCACAGGAGGGCATGAGTGCCATGCAGCCCTCATGGCCCCCTGTCAAAAAGAACCCAAACAATCCACGGCAACACACCCCCCCCC